>NW_021469095.1:0-3566 GCF_001605985.2 Dendrobium catenatum | reverse complement strand
CAGAAATAATTATTAATATTATTATAATAGTCGTAGTGTGTGTTTTTTTGAAAGAAAAGAGAATTAAAGAATTTAAAGTGAAATAAAATGCTGAAATCTGTTGTTTTTTTTGTTCAAGCCTTCTTAAAAAAAAAAGTAAAATGATCTAAAACATCATATATATATATATATTATTATAGTATAATATATATACTATTATATACTGTATACTATTATATATAGGATATATATATAGCTATATATATAAAGACTTTTCTTCTTGTTGGTAAATTAAACAAGAAGAAAAATCTGAATCATATTGGAATACTATTGTTGTTTTTGTTTTTATTATTCACAGCTTCAAAGAGGAGTGCGAGTGCAAGAATAACATTTTGTTTAAGAGAGGTGAAGAAATTGTAAGAAGTAGTTAAAAAAGTTGTCTTCGAGACACAAATTAAAGATTCATTTGGGACAGTTTTTTTACTGTTCTTAAACAGTTTTTATAGTACAAAAATTGGAAAACAATTTCTAGTACTAATTAAACTTTTGTATAAAAGGTTATTTAAAGGAGTGAGTGAGAAGAGAGCGCGAAAAAGAAAGCCAATCTATCCAAGCATTTAAAATTCAAATTTCTTCCTTCATTCACCAAGTTAATCACGTAATATTTTTCTCAATATAGAATTTGAAAGTAAGCCTTTCTACAAGAAAGCTAATTTAAGTTTTAATTACCTGCGTTCGCAATTAATCCTTTCATCCATCTAGTGTGAGATTGAGAGAGAGTTCTCTAATATATCCACAGTTTTGAAAATCACCCAAAAAAAAAAAAAAATTTAAAAGATCGAAAAGAGAAAGATTCTCATGATGAAACCATACTACTTACCAAAAAGCTTAATATCGATCCACTCTAATACATATTTACTACTATACACGATGCATTATAATAGCATCAGCGCTAGCTTATTGAAGTTCTGCACTGCCGACCAACTTCTTCTACCTTATACTGTGACAATATATTGTGTACGTTGCTGCATTAAAAGAGAGCTTTCTTAGAAAATTCCAGCGGGAGCTTACGAGGGAGATTCTAGGCCTTGTGTTCCTTGGGAACTGCGTGAAAAAACTACAAATCCACCGTATCTTCTGCGCTGCTTCGGGTGTACTGTCAGATCACTCTGTTCAACATCTTCTCCAGCATACATAAAGCCATCTTTCCACACTTTCAAGACGATAAATGATCATTCATCTTAGGTGGGTCGAGCATATTACGAGCCTTAGAGCTAGAGGAAAGAGGAGGAGGGAAGAGATCAATATTTCTTCCTTTGGAAGCTTGGCTAATTAAGCTTGTTTGCATTGGTAGTGATAGGGTGGCATGCTGCCTTTTATGAGGATCACTATATTATTGTGGAGGAAGAAAAACGTAAAGTGAAGTCTTTCATTAAGGCATCATATCGCTCTAAAATTTACCTAAACTGTAGGTTGGAGCCTTGGGGGTGTTTAATTATTTCTCTCCTTTATTAGTGGCTATAGAAGAAGGTAGAGTAAGTCCAGGTCAAGATTCCAATTGTCCCTACAGCATCTATGAATGATTGCAAGCAAAAGCAAAGCAGGTGGAGGGCATATGCTCTTATCCTTCGGAATATCTTCTTTAATTACCAACTTTTTTTTAAGTCTGTATTAATTAAATGGTAATGGAAGGTATAGTATTCTATACTATCATATCTTACCAATTATTCTATGATGAGTCATCCCAGAAAAAAAAAATTCTGGTACCAACTTAGTTATCTACATAATATATAGGTTCACTGTGTGTTATGCATATGTCCTCAATATGACTTAAAATCATGTGATTTTTGTCTTTAACAACCAACAACAGAAGTGATACTTCAAAGAACAAATAAAATAAACCAAATAAAGATGAATCCATTTGATATTTTTTTGGTTTTATCCAAATAATGCAGACCACTGGGAGGGGGAACAGTAGAACTTGAAACAATTGGAGCTATTGCATACAGAATATTCATGACAATATGCAATAGCGAAAGAGAGTTTAACATCTAAGTATTGTATAAAAATTCATCACAGAATAGATAAAAGAGAAGTTACAAGGATACCATAATTTTTATATGAAAACGGCCTGTAAAAGAAAAAAAATATGGTCGAGTTGAAAAGATATACTAATGTTTGTTACCGGTTACAAATGATGTTATTCCATATGATTGGAGAATGTGTTGATATAATCTAGTAGATATATAATAAAATATATAAATACATATTTTTTAATGGAAGTTTAAAGAGCCATATATGGTATGGGTACATGTTATATTCAAGAGGTTGTTTTTTTTTTAATATATTTTTTGGTCGTTCCCCCTTGATGAGAGGAGATTAGAAACCAAGAAGTTTAGCATAAATCTTGGTGCTGACGTGGGAGTCATAGGTGGTGTCAATACCATGCATTGGTCTCAGGGGTGATGGATGACATACATTGACATTTTTTGCAATGTCAAGTGACAAAGTTAGTGAGAATAGATATAAACATGTGACAATAGTTAAAATATTTTAGTTAGGAAAAAATTATTAAAGGATCATAGTTGAATAACAAAGGTGTAAAAGGTCCATATTAGGGCGATGAATATCGTATGATCATAATCGGACAACTGTGGTTAGAAGACCATAGTCGGGCGGCTTTGCCCAGAGAATCATAATTGCACAGCAATGTTCAAAGGACAGTACATTTGGTTGATGGTGATTAAATAACTATAGTCGGATAATATACATTGTTCTTTATGGAACTTGAATAAATTTTTGTATTCATATAGCTCATGATAATGTTTATTCATATAATATAATAATATAATTGATTGATGTTCAATTAATGGCTAGAAGTAATTAAATTGATGAAAACTCAATAGTATTATAAAGTAAACCAAAGGTTCAAAAAACTTGGCTTGTAGGAGACAAGACTTTTAGTTCTTCTTCTCAAAGCAATGATTATAGTATCATATATAATGAAATGATTTACCTAACCTTTATTTTACTAAGATTGTCATAAATGATTTCTTTTAAAAATTTTAATCTCTATTTAGGCCATTAGTACTTGTGAACAAAAGACTTAAGGCTTCGTGTTGGGACGGCTTTTTTTATTGCTTTCTAAAACGGAGTTTTATATACAATTTTTTTTATTTTTTACTAAAACTCCGTTTTAGAAAAGCATAATAAAAAAGCCGTCCCAACGAAGCCTAGTAACTTGTGACAAAAGACTAAGAGAAAGAAATCCACCTGTATGTTTTATAACTAGGCTAGAATATGCTTACACACTTAGGCTACAGCATTACAACAACTTGAATCAAGAATTGCATAACGGGTTGGTTTCGAATGGGAGAATACTGATTCGGCTAGAAAAAAAAAAATTGTAAAAATTTGAAAAGAGGGGAAGAAGAAGAAGAGGATAAAGGAATACCCTCTCCCTAAATGATTAATCTCTGTACGTATACAACTTGAATAAATTTAGAGCTCAATATTTTGATTAAAGTTTTTAATGATTCATTCTCAAGTCAATTTAGCTTTGATTCAAGATCATTAGTAGCTTGGTT
>NW_021469094.1:0-555 GCF_001605985.2 Dendrobium catenatum | reverse complement strand
AAATCGGATGTGCACATTCATGCAAGATCCGGTGCTCTCTTTCTTTGTTTTTGTTGAATGGAATGACTGTACCCATCCGCTATGGAATCAATAGAAGCAAGGGAGAGCCTTTTCTAGTGAACGCAATCACTTTTCTTTTTTCTCTTGGTGCTATGCTTCCAAATTTCCGGTGATACAAGTCCTGCTATTGCTATTTTGAATGAGAATAGATATACCTTATTTTCGAAAGAGAAGACCCGGTGTCCCTAGCCCTAGTGGAAGTCCCTTTCCGGATAGAACCTTTTCTTTCTTTTCAAGCAGAGGCGCTGATCTCATCAAGTAAGTTGTGAAATCAGCTCTACTTCTTCTACTTGGTCACGGGATAGGAGATGCAATTTTCTTTTTTTCTTCAAGAAGAGAAGCTCGACTCATTCGGACTAGCGCCTTCTCTTTTCAAAGAAATAGGGAGGGAGATGGAATCCACTCTACTCAAAAGAGAAGCTATATATGATACGTAGAGTGAATAGCGTGAAACCCGAAGTGAGCATGCCCCACTAGAGAAAGAGAAGAGGGGGA
>NW_021469093.1:0-244 GCF_001605985.2 Dendrobium catenatum | reverse complement strand
GAGTTCGGAGAAGCAGAGAGCGTCGTGAGAGAGAGCTGCCAGCGCCTTGGCTTCATTTGGTATTTAACGATATCTGCGGTCGTTCAATCGAGGTGAGCCGCGGAATATCCGGAAGAGACGCGATCACAGCGGGGTATCTGGACTGGTTCGGCGCCGTCTATAATGAATAGTCCTGTAGCTAGTGGCGGGATTTTTGCAGGATTTCCAGCAATATTTGTGGATCCATCGGGTTACAGCAGGTAGA
>NW_021469092.1:0-291 GCF_001605985.2 Dendrobium catenatum | reverse complement strand
GTTGGCACCTGGTCATTCAGGTTGTGTCGGGTTAAACCGGACCCGAAGCCGGTTGGGTTCGGATCTGGAAAACCAACCCGTTTTCAAAATTGGGTCGAGTTCGGGTTGACCAAAATAGTGGTCAAAAAGTCCATTTTCAGGCTAGGGAGGTCAGAAGGATCGTAGTCGACGGGAGATAGTGGTCAAAAAGACTATTTTCTGGCGATGGTGGTCAGAAGTACCATAGTAGGCGACGGAGGACGGAAGGACCATAGTCGGTAGGAGATAGTTGTCATAAAGATTATTATTTAG
>NW_021469091.1:0-1365 GCF_001605985.2 Dendrobium catenatum | reverse complement strand
GTAATATTTTAAGCTTTCAACCAATAATACAATCTCAATAAAGAAATTATTCTTGTTTTCAATCATACTTGTACCTACCACTTTTCTAACGGTATTATATCCTAGTGTCACTTTACCTCTATTCCTGGCTTCCAATGATATGAATTGAGTTGTATCTCCAATCATGTGCTTTGAACCATTGAAACTTGGTAAATATGAGTTAGATGGTTAGACCTAAGCTTTTGTCCCAACGGCTAACTAAGAGGGGAGGGTGGTGAATTGGTAATTTTAAAATTTTCCTCTTATTTTAATTTTGAAAAACCGATGAAATTATTATTGAGATTATAAAAGCAATTTTTCAACCACAGATAATAACAATATAAAAAATAAAATAAAAGGTAGCGAAAAATAAAAGACATAAGATTTATAGTGGTTCGGTCAAACACGACCTACATCCACTCCCTAAAGTCTCCCACTTTAGGCATTGAACTATTACCACTAGTGTCTCTGCTTTTTACCCCATAGCAAGGCGGAGAAGCCTTTACAAAAACTCTCTTCCACCACTATCCAGTGCGGTAGAGAACCGTCATCCTTTTATACCCTCCAAGTGTAGGCAGAGAACCTTCTGCTGTTCACACTCTCCATATGTAGGCAGAGAACCTTCTGTTGTTCACTCTCTCTAAGTGTAGATAGAGAACCTTCTGCTGTTCACACTCTCCAAGTGTAGGTAGAGAACCTTTCACTATTCGCACTCTCCAAGTGTAGGTAGAGAACCTGATCTTCTTGAATGATCTTCTCACGAGAAATCTAGTTGGACAAGAGGAAAGAGTGAAGTAATCACAAATTATAAACTAAGATCCTTACCTTTGAGTAACTTAAGTGAACCCTTCACACTCTAGTAGTAAGAAATCTCCTTTAAACACTCTCTCTTTAGTATGCTCGAATTCCCTTTAGTATGCTCGAAGATCAAATGACAAAAAAATTTTAAGACAGTCTAAATTAGACCTTCTATAGAAAAGACACAAAAAATCATCCAAAATATACAATTTTCAATTTATGACCGTCCACGATTATCCCGTACGATCCAAATTTGTACATACGAACAATTTAAAACTATTGTGTATGAACATAATGTGAACTGGTATAAACTATCTTCATACCCGATCATCATCCCATATAAACCTGGTTTGTCCAGAATGAACAGTTATTCACAAAGTTTGTTGGAACGAAATAGTAAGACGAATTTCAATTTTTTAGAATAGAGAAGATAGTCCTGGGATTAACCATAAATATCATCTGGATGAATTATTCATTTTGGCAAATCCATAGCCCATCGTCCTGGGACGAATAATAAATATCTTTTAGACGAATGCATCCAGAGAGCAT
>NW_021469090.1:0-295 GCF_001605985.2 Dendrobium catenatum | reverse complement strand
TAATGAATTATCAAAATTATATTAAGGTAAATTTCGCATGCCCTAAAAAGTACATCACAAACATAAAGGAAAAATATAAAGTACATTACAAATATTTTTTCGACAACACCAAACATAAATGAAACGAATAAGTTAATATTACATAACTTGCACACCAGCACACACAACTCATTCTTACATAACTTGAACGTAAAGGAACTACATCACAAAGTTTTAGATCTACAATTTCATGAATGCTTCACACGACGTGTTGGAGAAGTTGTTCTATTATGCCCAACTATATGACAATAAATGC
>NW_021469089.1:0-1308 GCF_001605985.2 Dendrobium catenatum | reverse complement strand
GCATCGCTCGGTTGCTCTCAATCTTCCTCCATTAAAAATGCCACCAACAAGAGAGTGAGTGAGAGACCCAAGGTGAAAAGTTCTATTTGTTAATTGTGAATCATTGTTTCTCTCCATAACATTACTATCTAATTCTATGTTGTCAATTTGATATTGTCCCATTAATCTAGTTGTAACCACATGCCTTACTTAATTTCGACTTGATAATTACAAGAACTTAATTTGGGTAAACATTAATTCTATAACTAGCAAAGCTTTAACAATCTTATATTAAATCCCCAAGCAGTTCTTGTTTCCATGCATTACGTTTCACATCATCTTGGTATCAGAGCATGGTAGGCATGCAAGACATGTTAGAAAAACATCCTAGGGTCTAACCGTTCATTCCAGCTTCAAAATTTCATGCATATCATTGCGTAGTTTCAATTTACTCACTGTTTTCCCTGCTGTAATTGCATTTCCTGCACACATTCATTGGCATTTAAGTCATCCTAGCTAGAGTGTGAGTGCAGCCTTTTGACTTACATTGTTTCTAATTGATTAGGGCAGCTACACCTTTGAGTTTAACTGCTGTCCTCACTGTTACAGCAGCTGCTAGACATTGTTTAGTGAACTTACAGACCTTGTTTAGGTGCTGTCCACTCCCTCGGCCCCTTCCAAACACCTAGACAACGTATTCAACTGTTGAACTTTGTTGTCCTGAATTTTTCCTGCACTACTTAGGGACATTTAGGTGCCTCTAAACCTTTAACAAGTTGCTGTCCACCCTCCTAAACCTGTCCCTAACACTTAGCCAACTTGAGTCATTGTGCTAGGTTGCTGTCCATAGCATTCCAGTAGCATATAGAAGCCTTTAGGAGCTTAGTTTTAGAGTGTTTTGGTGCTGCCCTTCTGTCCTTAACCTTACCAAAACTTATCCTAAACACCTAGACTTCTTAACCAACTGTTTGGTTTGCTGTCCAAATATTTTCTGCTCCTGTAGTGAGTCTAAGTGAGCCTAACTTAGTGTCTAAATGCTGTCCCTTACACCCAATAGTCTTTGAGTGTCACTTGACGCGTCCCAATGGACCCGATAAGACTCCAAAAGAGTTTAGATGACATCGTTAACCTAGTGGGCAATAAAGACTAGAATTATGACGGAAAAACCTGTTGACCATCCCCACTCTAATTACAGGCCCCACTCAGCTTATCACCCGAGACCTGAGCCTAGGCCTCTACGACCTCACTTAGAATCGCCTTATCATTAGCCTACCTTTGATGGTTCTTTGGACCCTTACTACTTTAGGGAATGGGCGAGACAACTAGATG
>NW_021469088.1:0-340 GCF_001605985.2 Dendrobium catenatum | reverse complement strand
CGAACCCGACCCGTTGACCCGAATTGACACCCCTAATATAGCTGGAATATTAAATGGGTAAACTTGAGCTCGAATTTTTTTGGTCGGATTCTCGGATTAAGGGTTCGTTTGGGACGGCTTTTTCTTGTTTTTTAAAATGAAGTTTTAATATCAAAATTTTAATTTTGTACTAAAATTTCGTTTCTAGAAACAATAAAAAAAATCATCCCAAAGAACCCTAAGTTGTTAATTATCAATATGTGGGCCACAATTTCAATTATAAATTGAGAAATTTACATCCTTGCATTGAATTTTTCTATAATTATATATTTTAAAAAATATTTATTATAATAATCAAAGT
>NW_021469087.1:0-346 GCF_001605985.2 Dendrobium catenatum | reverse complement strand
CAAACTAGAGGGCGTCTTCCAAGAAAAGAAAGCAACCAATGGAAAAGATTGTATCTAATCTTGGAAGGTTTAAAAAATTTAAATTTTACATTAGGATGGTGCCACGAGGGGCATTCTCCAACTCTAGCGGATGATCGTAAGGAAAGGATGCCTAAGTGTGGGGACTCACACCTAACCTCAGAGGATCAGATTTAAGATTTAAGATATCCACTAGGATGGTGCCACGAGGGGCGTTCTCCAACTCTAGCGGATGATCGTGAGGAAAGGATGCCTAAGTGTGGGGACTCACACCTAACCTCAGAGGATTATATTTAAGATTTAAGATTTACACTAGGATGGTGCCACG
>NW_021469086.1:0-278 GCF_001605985.2 Dendrobium catenatum | reverse complement strand
TTTATTCTCTAGAAAGAGTTTGTTTTTGTGATAAAAATTTTGGGTCCCTCCCCAAATTTTTGATTGCACCAGGTAGGCGGTGGGATGGGGCTGTTGGGTTGGCCGGGCGGGAGGCTGGCTTGCGGATGGCTGGATGCTGGCCGGCGGGAGGCTGCAGAAAAGGGGCCAGCGGCTTTGGGCTACTTGGGATAGGTGGCGGCAAGAGCAAAGGGAGGAAGAATTGAAATTTTCTAGGGATTCAAAGAACGAATTCCAATCTTCCACAATTGCTTCCACCC
>NW_021469085.1:0-217 GCF_001605985.2 Dendrobium catenatum | reverse complement strand
CACATCCTGATGCTCACCGTACATATCTTGACTCTTTTTTTTTACTATCATAATAGTTTATTGCTTTTACCTCTATCGGGACCTTTCAATAATAACTTTAGACGAATGGATAGAGTGTAAAGTCTTGATATTCACCGTATAGAGCTCAACATTATCATTACTATTTTTATTGCTACTATAACATTTTAGATGACTAGCCAAAGATGGAAAGAGAAAC
>NW_021469084.1:0-820 GCF_001605985.2 Dendrobium catenatum | reverse complement strand
AAATATGGTGCAATTGACTATCTTGTTAAACCCGTGCATCTTGAAGAATTGAAACTTATTTGGAAGCATGTTGTAAAAAATTTCTTAATGAAAAGAAGAACATTAATGAATCAAGATCAATGGATGTCAATATTTCATATCTACCAAAAAAATCCAAAGATCTTGTGAGGAAAAGAGATGAATATGACGATATTGCTTTAAAAGATAATTTGGCTTCACAAAAAAGAGCTAGAGTTTCTTGGACCCCCCCAGAGCTCCATGCAAAATTTATCAATGCTGTTAATCAGTTAGGCATAAATAGTAAGTGTCTTTACTTGATAACTCTTTTTTTATAGTTTTCACTTTTTATTTTCTTGATCTTAAAATAAGAATATTTTTCAGAGGCGGTTCCAATAAAAATACTTGATATCATGGACATACCAGGACTGACGAGAGAAAATGTCGCCAGCCATTTACAGGTTTGCTCATTAAACTAGCCTTAATATTTTTGAAGTATATGGTTTCATTTTTTTTTCAATGTTGAATGATTTTTATTTCAAATTATTTGGTTATCATTAATGAACTTTTTTGTAAAGATTATTTATTCATTCATAATCTGATATGAATAAATAAAATTATTTTCTTTTGTGTGATATAGAAGTACAGAAAAGGATTGAAAAGAAATACAATTGAGCTTAACCAACAAATTTTTTATAATGCTAAAGCAAGAAGAGAAAGTGAAAATCAATTTGAATCTCAACAATTCTCTTTAAACAATGATCTTAATGATAACAATATGTTTGATGAGCTTGCAATATTATTAGCATGTAAGTATTTGAAG
>NW_021469083.1:0-261 GCF_001605985.2 Dendrobium catenatum | reverse complement strand
TATTTGAATATATGATATTCTGACACCTTTTTCTCGCATCTCCTTATTTGTGAGGTGCTGATGGAGCTGATTGGAGGAGGAGCCAAGAAGCTTCAGTCGCCCCGTCTCTTCTAAACATGGTGCTACGGCCGGTCACCGTTGACTGGCTCCGGTGATCAGGTAAGTTTTCTTAAAACTTAGAAAAGCATAGGGCTTCTAAATTTACATGGTAAGCTATTCTTCCAAACCTTAAATTCTTATAGCAACTCCTGCATTTAGTTA
>NW_021469082.1:0-271 GCF_001605985.2 Dendrobium catenatum | reverse complement strand
ACATATATATACATATACATACATATATATATATATAAATATCCTATTAAAAGTCATAAGATTTCCCCCATCCAATACATCAGCTCAAATGTTATTTATTTGAAGTGGGGATCGGTTTTCCACGGGCGCAAGCCCCCATGGTTAATTACATCTTAGACCTCGTTCTAAGAAAACTCTCGATGAAGGATACTACATTATTCTATCAAATGAGTTTAGCGCATAGGTGCATTTCTAGTCTTTTTTAATCAAAGAGGAAGATAGGCTCAATTTG
>NW_021469081.1:0-563 GCF_001605985.2 Dendrobium catenatum | reverse complement strand
TTAACTGAGCATGTGGCTAGGGTATCTGGTCTTGTCCATAATGGTTGCATCATCCAGCATGTTCTTAGAACTTCAATCATTCCAAAAGGTGGTGATAGAGTCAATATTACCCTACTTCTTTCCATGGTAACTTTCTTAATCATGAGCAATAAACCTATAGATGAAGCCCAACTTATTCTTGACTACCTTTATGGGCTTTCTGAAATTGGTCATGCAGAACAGAAAAGAAAAAGGAATATTGCTTTAGGACACTTAGTTTCCTACGTTATGCAAAAGAAGTATAACTTGGTCCATCCTGATCAAGAGTATGAAGAACCGCTCTATTATAATGACGGATCATTTAAAGCGATCTTCAAGGAGGAATCAGGAAAAATACATGTCATCAGTGATATAGAAGAAGAGCCTGAAGATGTAACTGCTCCTATAAATAAACCAAATTATTAAAAATTGGTTCAAAGATTTGATCATTTAGAGACTCATTTTGATCATCGCCTTGATCAAATTGAGACTCATTTATAACAGTAGACTACTCAATATCAACATGACATGGGCTATATGAGGGA
>NW_021469080.1:0-275 GCF_001605985.2 Dendrobium catenatum | reverse complement strand
AGTTATACAATAGGTCGGTTCCCAAATAACTGCATGGACATAATCAGTTTTAGCAAGTCAGTTCACATCGTCCTGGGATGAATAGGACTTCGTCCGGATGAAATTTTTACAGAGAGGAACTCGTCCTGGCACGATAATGAACTTTGTCTGAACGAAAGTTTTACAGAGAAGAATTCGTCCTGGGATGATTTGGATTTCGTCTGGACGAAATTTTTATAGAGAAGAAATCGTCCTGGTATGATTATAGATTTTGTCTGAACGAAATTTTTACAGAG
>NW_021469079.1:0-236 GCF_001605985.2 Dendrobium catenatum | reverse complement strand
TTACCCACCTAATGCTGCATACCAAATAGCCCCTAAGAATACACAACTAAATAGACGTGCATAAGAGACAAAGCAAAAATGAAAATCTAAATACTACTCAAAACCATCTCAGTCGACTATATATTATTTCTTATAGCTCTATTTTACAATCAGCCCCCAAAAACCACTGTTCTAATACTAAACCCAATATGACCCATACATAGAACATGTCATGTCATGTTGACTTGTGACAGATT
>NW_021469078.1:0-216 GCF_001605985.2 Dendrobium catenatum | reverse complement strand
TAATATCATGAGTAAGTTCTTGAGCCAGCAAAATATTATCAAAAATGCTCAAACCTTTAACAAAGCCAGTTTGATTCTGGGAAATAATTCTAGGAAGAATATTAATAAGTCTAGTAGCAATAATCTTAGATATAAGCTTATTCAGAAAAGAGCATAAACTTATAGGTCTAAAATCATTCCAGTTGTTGGTCGCCTCCTTCTTAGGAATTAAAACAA
>NW_021469077.1:0-296 GCF_001605985.2 Dendrobium catenatum | reverse complement strand
CAAAAACAAAAATAGACCAATAATGATTAGCATAAGCAAGCAATAAATATAATTTTAAAACTCTATTGAATGCTAAATGAATTTTGTCAAACGATTATTTTAGAAAATTCAGAGTTTTTTAATCATTAAACGATCATTTTGAAAACTCAAAATTATGAGTATGGGTTGATACGGCTGCTACTATAGCTTATAAATGGCTAGCCAGAGATGGAAAGATAAATCAATCCCCAGCGGAGTCGTCAGAAATCTGTGGGCTCCAAAAATTCGACCTCGGCCTCCACTCGCTTTTCTTATTC
>NW_021469076.1:0-642 GCF_001605985.2 Dendrobium catenatum | reverse complement strand
AGGCCGATTGGCACTGTTCAAAATATCGGCCTGAAATAAGTTCTGGAAACCGTCCAGGACGATCCAATTTGGTCTGATCGTCCCGTGACGATCTGGCGATTGGCCGGGCCGATCTGTGTATTATAAAGCTGAAATCAGTCGTTTTGAAGAGAGAGAAAATCAAAATTTTAAAAAATATCTGATTTTGAGGAGAGAGAAAGTCGAGGGCATTTGTGGAAAAGTGGATTTTCGGACGACGCGGAGCCATTTTCGTCCGGCGAGATTATTCAGGATTTTGCTGTACGCAAGGTAAGGCACATTCCGCCTTTCTCAATTTTCAGAACCGTCGTGTTTGACGGTCTTTTCTGTCCGGATTTTGTTTCCGTTGGCGATTTTCGTCCGTATCTTTTGATTGGTTCAGTTTTTACCGCGTAACTTTTTGTATATTGTTGCCGTGCCGGGTGGGCACGTTTTGACTATATTTTGAAGACTTTTGTCCCAGTGTTTTTGATTCGACGAAGTTTTTAGTCGATTGGATTTTTCTGTGTAATTGAAAATCGTCTGTGCAGTAAAATAACTGTTCTGAAATGTGATTATCTATATTCTGTGCGAATTTGGTAACTTGAAATTTTCAGGAAAAATTGTGTAAATTCTGTATACTGC
>NW_021469075.1:0-246 GCF_001605985.2 Dendrobium catenatum | reverse complement strand
TTGTGCCAAATCCAAATCACGTCGAAAAGTCGACAACGAAAACACAAAACAAATCATAACTCGGTCAAAACTCAAAATCTTGAAAACAGAAATAGGGTTCGGAGTCCTTACCATGAGATCTTCACTTTTCCCAACAGCAGCGTCGGACGAAAAGCGCTCTGCGGCCTCCAAAACCCAAGATTCCTCTTTTTTCCTTTGTCTTTCTCTCACCTCAAATCAGATATTTTGATTTATAAAATGTTTTCT
>NW_021469074.1:0-466 GCF_001605985.2 Dendrobium catenatum | reverse complement strand
AGATAGTGTGGTCTGTTAGGTGAGTTTCAGACATTCAGTGCAGGTAACACCGTAACACTCGCATGCCTTTTAAGTAATTAATATTTAATTCAGCTTCTTAAGGTTTTTAGATTCATTTTAAAGATGTAATTTCTTAATCCATAGAGAAGCAGAAGTTTGAGATTTTTGCTACTCAAGTTCTCTTGATTTTTTTGATTTGTTCGTTGTGGATGTATATTTTCAATTCTCATGTTATTATCATTTTTTTAGAATGTCAACACCAGTTAGTAAGGAAGGAGATAATATTGAGCCTGCAAATATTGAGACAGGAAGGCTTGATGACCATCTTCACTCGTATGTTGGTAGTCAACCTATGAATGAGAATAATACACATAATGATGACAATGAGATTGTCGAAGAGGTTGAAAAAGTGGACTAATGAAAATCAAGTAGATGATATTGAAGAAGTTGATGATGTTATAGGAAG
>NW_021469073.1:0-304 GCF_001605985.2 Dendrobium catenatum | reverse complement strand
CAGTAGAGCAGGAGACAGATGGTAGAATGTTGATAGCTCCTGAGGGTGACACGTACGTACATTCTCTTTTATTTTTTTTAACCAACAAATATTTTTATTTTATATTTTATATTTTATATTTATTTTATATAACTTTATTTTTGTAGGTTCTACCCATCAAAACAACCGACATATAAAATACGGGACATCATACGGAGCAGGTTTGACGCTCCTTATGTTTCTTGGAAGAAAGTCCCGAAAGAAGTCCGGGAGATGTGGTTCAGAGATTTTGAGGTATTTTTGGGTTTTAATTTTTATGTTAAAT
>NW_021469072.1:0-1117 GCF_001605985.2 Dendrobium catenatum | reverse complement strand
TTCGGAGCATATGCAGCAGCTTCTCTATGGTAGAAGCATCATTACCAGTAAGCAACAAGTCATCAACATAAATAAGAAGGTATAATTGGATAGCAGACTTGTTATAAATGAGCAAGGAAGGATCGGCCTTGCTGAAAGTGAAGCCGAACTGAAGTAAGAAGTGCGTGAGCTTATTAAACCATTGGCGAGGGGCTTGACGGAGCCCATAGATAGCCTTATGTAATTTGCAAACATAGTGTGGATGCTGAGAATCAATAAAACCAGGAGGTTGTTTCATAAACACCTCATCATGAAGATCGCCATGTAGGAAGGCATTTGAGATGTCAAATTGAAGAGTTTGCCAATTGCGATGAAGAGCCAACAGAAGTAGTATACGAATTGTAGGGAGCTTGGCCACGGGGCTAAAGGTTTCATTGAAATTGATGCCATGTTCTTGATTAAAACCTTGAGCTACTAGCCGTGCCTTATAACGTTCAATTTGACCATCTGGCTTTGTTTTGAGCTTAAAGATCCATTTGGAACCCAATACAATTTTGTTAGGTGGAGGTGGTATTAAACTCCAAGTGCCTTGTTTTTGAAGAGCCATAAACTCGTCGGACATAGCTTTGCGCCAAGAGGAATGTTGTAGAGCTTGAGTATAAGATGTAGGTGTTGCAGTCAACTGAGGAACCGTAAGCAAGTCAAAAATAACCTTAGGCTTTTGATGTCCCGTTTGTAACCGGGTTTGCATTGGATGGGTAGAAGTAGCAGGTTTTGGTGGAGGTGGTGGAGTTGGAGGTGGAGGTAATGTAGAATTTGAAACAGATGTGGAGGTAGTTGGAGTTGGGCTGGGAAACATTTCCATGACAGACGTTGGCTGAAGTGGGATAGAGGAATTGGGAAGAGATGAAGAAGTTGAAGCTGGAAGAGTTGTTGGAGTTAATAGGTATGGATTTTGTGGAGGATCGAGAGAGGACTGGGAAGGTGTGTGAACAGATGGTTGAAATGGAAATATGTTTTCATAGAAAACGACATGACGAGAGACATATATGCGATTGGTTTGTGGGTTTAGACAGCGATATCCTTTGTGAGAGGAGGAATAACCTAAGAAGACACATTCATGAGAACGAGGGGATAA
>NW_021469071.1:0-259 GCF_001605985.2 Dendrobium catenatum | reverse complement strand
ATTATTAACTATAAATCTTTAATTGTTATAACATTATTTTTTATTTTTATTCTTTTTTAAAATTTAGTATATTAGACATATAATTGCGTAACTATAAAATAAAATGCGGAAATGGTAGAGGTCACAAGGGGTGTCAAATCGCGTCGATGGGTTAGGTTCGGGTCAAACCCGACTTTGATCCGGCAATTTTTGACCCAACCCGAACCCGGCCCTATTTAAATTTCCGGAGACTTTTCTCAACCCGAACCTGACCCGTAAG
>NW_021469070.1:0-299 GCF_001605985.2 Dendrobium catenatum | reverse complement strand
TTCTATTTAAGAGCTCTTGTTCAACGTTTTTAAAAACTTTAGGTTGCTGCCTTGACCTGAGAAGGCCTTGAGGAGAGAAAGAGACAGAGGGAGAGAGAGAGAGGATCTTGTGAGGGGATTCACAAGGGTTGCTTCAAGGATCGCTCTGCTTCTTCTTCGTCTAGAAGTTCTCGTCCATGGAAGGGTCTGTAGTGGTATGGAGTTAGCTTTTGGTTGTGGTTCTATGCCAGCTTCAGGAGGAAGCAAAAGGAGTTAGGTTCTTTGTCTTGTCGGGGTGGCAAAAAGGAGGTTCTTGTGAG
>NW_021469069.1:0-515 GCF_001605985.2 Dendrobium catenatum | reverse complement strand
AAAAAAAAAAAAAGAAAAAAAAAAAAAGAGTTTTAGCTTTTTTAATATATGGCAGATTAGACAAGTGAGACAAGTATGAAATAAGAAACATAGCTACCTGATGAGGACATCAGTAGGAGATTTTGACGCGTCTATTATTGGAAGAATCGTAGATCGATGGCTACGATTCAGAGTCTTTATTATGATGCATTTATATATTTTATTTTTATTTATGTTCTGATTTACTATTGTACCCCCGAGAGGGTTTAGTTCATGATGTAGCCCAAAGGGCATTTTAGTATTTTGTTTCTCTTTTATTTTAATGCCTATATATAGAGCCCTTTACTATTGTATGAGGTTAATGATTGATCAATAAAAATTTTCAAGCTTTCTAGTTACCTCGAGTGTTGAGAGTTCTTGAGAAGGACAAGTCCCTAGTTAAGGGCAAATGCAATACCCGTCAGTCGTCGGAAGAGTCCAGGCTTACGGTCTACCTCCCCATCTCTTTCCCCTCCACCGGCCACCCCTCCCTTTCC
>NW_021469068.1:0-230 GCF_001605985.2 Dendrobium catenatum | reverse complement strand
AAAATGAAAAGAAAAATAAAAGTTGAATAGAAGGGAACAAGGGAAAATGATAAAGAACAAAATAAAGAAGAAGAAGAATTGGAGAGGAAGATAAGGAAGGAAAGGAGGAAGAAAAAGAATAAAGGAAGAAGAGCGAAAATCAAGAAGAAGGAATGGGGTAGAAGTTATATGTCCGTGAGAGAGGGTCGTCGATAGGGCAGGCTTTTAATCGCGTGATAGAGGGGGACGCG
>NW_021469067.1:0-1905 GCF_001605985.2 Dendrobium catenatum | reverse complement strand
CCTTCTCTTTCATCGTATCATCATGTAAGTTCCACAGCAACGAATCATCATCTTCATCCCAAGTATGGATAATACACCTGAATAGTGCGTTTGATGAAACTCTAGCCTCTAGGTCGCTATCGACAGGATAAGATAAGCTATGACGCACTCGTATGGTATTCTCCGTAATCCATTCTTTGATTTCTGTAGTGGTGCTAGTCTCGGGATTGTTGGAGTACATTCTTTATTAGTGATGCTGAGCTGAAATTTTTTGGATTAGTCTGTGAGAATTGTAGAAGTTACCTATATTATTTAATACAAAATAATGAAGAAAAAAAGCTGGCTAGACGTGAAAAAAAAAAAATTTTAACTGATAGATATGATAGATATGAGTTGTCGAGCAATATAATAAAAACATATCGTAATAATAAAATTTTTTAGAACATGTTGTCATTTCTCAAATATCAGCAGAACAATACATCTCATATCTCGTACTATCGATTCCTAGGTAGTGCCCCACTCCCTGGAGTAAATCTATTTGGTGCTCTTCGTCTTCTCCTCTGTAACTGTGGCTCCTCTGAAACCTCAGTCTCCTCTGGCTCAATCTCGGCACGTTGGTGTGAAAGCTGTGTTCCTGGTTCCGTAGGATGACCTCCCGTTAACATAATATCCTGTTGCGTTGGGGATGAAGGTATTCCTACTGATGACATCCAGTGTGGAATGGCCATTGGAAATAATGATTGGCCACTAGTTTGGTCGTATTGTCTGTCATAATAAACTTGTCCTTGCTGACTGGACTCTCCAACGTGCTGGCTCCAATGTGGGGCTGAAGTACCTGCTCCCATGTAATCGTAAGCCATGGATGGTGTATGAACGGAATGCCGATGCGGGTCTGGAACAACATTACGTCGGTGTCTACTTCCCATCGACCTAGAAGGAGCATCTGAAACTGATCGTCTACTGTGTTGCTGGCCATGAGAACTCTCCGCACGTTCTCTCCTATGTTGCTCTGCCTCTGTCGATGTATCGAAGGTCGTGTAGTCGATATAAACAGATTGTTGAACTCGAGCAGACAATTCAGCAACCTGATCTATAGCCATCTGCAATGAACTAGCATTTTGGCCCCCACCCCCGGCAAGTGGCTCAAGTATCGCAGATGATCGTATATAGTAATCCGCCTAAGAATAAAAATTTTTTTAGGTGTTTGCAAAAAGGATTAATACATTTTAAGTAACATTACAATACGTACCACTATTCTCTCGCCAGGTGATCGAGGAAAGAAGGTCTCTGGAGGCTCAACTTGAGGTTGTAATAGGTAAATAGAAGCCCATGATCTATACCACCGTAGATAAGCACCAACTTCTTGGTTGCCTGTACCTGTGACTGGAATGATGGGTACCACGTAAGCCCTTCTCTCCTCCCAGATCTGGAGGTAGTCACGGTATTGGACTGTCCAGTCTTGATCAGCTCGACCCCTACCATCAATGCGCCTGAATGATTGATCCATGGGTTCAATTTCTGTAGTTGGTAGCCCTGAAAACTGTCTTACAACCCGGTCTGGAAGGTGCCACTCTGCACGCTTCCAACTAATAAGCGGTACTCGTGCCCTCCAAATCTCTGCTCCATCATGGTAATGTAATGGAAGAGCAGCTAGCACTGTTTGGGTATATGGAGTCATGATTACCTAGAAATTTGGCCACCAAAATTTTGTTATATTTTTTGAGATAAAATAAATTATTTGAATGATAAGATTTTTATTTTACCTGACTCATACGCAACCCATCGAAGTCATCTCTATATGTCATTGTGTTGCCTGCAGGTAACTCACGTATCCTATCTTCAGCCCACCTATAAATTCGTATGAACAATTAGTCATGAAATAACAAAAAATATTTTATTGACTAAAGCTTACTAACCTGCATCCCA
>NW_021469066.1:0-329 GCF_001605985.2 Dendrobium catenatum | reverse complement strand
CGAACCACTATAAATCTTGTGTCTTTTATTTTCCGCTGATTTTTATTTTCTTTTTGTTTTTGATTTTATCCGTGGTTAAAAAATCGTTTTTAAAAATCACTAAATTTAAATCTGTTTAATAGGAAATTTTTAAATTACTAATTCACCTCTCTCTTAGTTAGTCATTGGGACATAAGCTTAGGTCTAACAACCTAATTCATAATTAACAAGTTTCAATAGAGAGGACCTTCCCTTGCCTCGATCCACATGCCAACAACCCCGCGAAGGTATATATTTTCTAAAACTTAGATTTTGACCTTTGGAGTTCACGGTGCACTAAAAAATTGCCT
>NW_021469065.1:0-493 GCF_001605985.2 Dendrobium catenatum | reverse complement strand
CCCCAGCTCCCAGTCTGCGCATCAATCCACAGAGGAGTGCCAAATCTTGAAGCAATCCTAGCAATGTTACATTCGTCCCAATACAGCAGGGGCAGGTTAGGCAATCGAATCCATACCGGAGAAGACAGACCCTCCATCGAAGCCGGAGAGAAGTCCGGTGACCACGTGTCAAGCCCCACCAAGCTACCTCCAATGAACCACGGCCCTCCACTTAGGACAGCATCCCTTGCCTCCATCGCAGCAAAAATACAAGCAAAGCAGCCATGGCCGAGCATGGTGATTTGAAAGTCCCCAAAACGGCCCCATTGCCGTTGAAGATCCGCTTTCAGAGTGTAGAACGAGGAGCTTCTACCAATAATCTTTCCCACTACCGCACGATCCAACATGTCCATATTGGCCTTCACCCGCTCCAGGTTCAGGTTGATGGTAGTTCCGTCCTCATCAAAGGCATTAATCAATTCAGGATTCGAAATCGGAATGTGCTCCGGTTTCT
>NW_021469064.1:0-236 GCF_001605985.2 Dendrobium catenatum | reverse complement strand
ATTGCAAGTTGCCGACTTTATCGTCCAGGATGATATGGCCGATCAGTACAAAACTCAGAAGATCGGCCAGAGTATTGCCCCTGGGGATGATCTGGTCGATTGAAAATTTGCTTGATCGTCCCGGACGATAATGTGATCGTCCCGACTGATCAGTTCAAATTAGAGGAAAATCGTCCTGAGCATCGCCCTGATTTTGTGCTGGCCGATATTTATCATCCAGGAGTAACTAAGGGATT
>NW_021469063.1:0-274 GCF_001605985.2 Dendrobium catenatum | reverse complement strand
TGTAAGCTCTCACAAAAGGCCTCATGAGAGCATGTGGTACCTGGACAGCGGATACTCTCGACATATAATGGCGATGCAAATCAATTCATATTGCTAGAGACCACGACAGGATGCAAGGTGAATCTTGGAGACAACACCACCAGGAAGGTGGTAGGCTCATGTATAAATGGTAAGAGCCTTTTGATTAAAAATGTTTTACTTGTAGATGGAATGAAACACAACTTGGTCAGCATCAGTCAGCTTTGTGACATGGGCTTCATTATAAAATTTTTTG
>NW_021469062.1:0-228 GCF_001605985.2 Dendrobium catenatum | reverse complement strand
TCGATATCGGCGGGATTGTCTAGACCGGTGGAGTTGATGTCGAGCAACTGGCCAGCGACGAGACCCTCAGCGCCGATGCAGCGGGCGAGCTCGGCCATAGCACGGACAAAGATGGCGGGGGGAATTGGTTTGGAGGAAGGGTAATTACTGAGATCGACGAGATGGCGGAAATCGAGGGCGAGGAGAGCGTCGCCGGCGAGGACGGCGAGGAGAGCGTCGCCGGCGAGG
>NW_021469061.1:0-2148 GCF_001605985.2 Dendrobium catenatum | reverse complement strand
TGCCTCGAGATTCGTGCCCGATCAAGATAATTTTTGGGGTATGTATCAAAGTTTATGATAAATTTTTACAAATTTTAATGCATAAATTTTAGGGAAATGTACATACAAACTAAATTTTATTGTTTTGCTACAAACAAAAACAAAATTAAATTTTGATAAATCTAAGATTGTGTAGAAACTTAAGATAAATTTTAGCAAGTTAAGAAGCAAAAAATATGTAAATTTTATAGTAGATTTAAATAAATTTCTATATAAAACTAGTGTAAAAATTTTGAGATTAACTTACTATTATTAATGGATATAAATTTACATAAGTTTTGAGCAATAATGATTGATATGTCATCAAAAATGGTCTTGATCGAGCACGAATCTCGAGGTATATTAAAGTCAGAAAATTTCAAAGTTAAATTCATGGTCATTCAAACTCCAATTTCAACAATCTTGTAGGCAAATTGATCTACTTAAAGAGACAAACCAACGACATCAAAATTAGATCAATTTAAGCACAATAAAAGCCACCAAACAGTCGTTGAGCTAATCTTATCCCATCATGCTATGTAATCAATGTTTGATAATCCTCATTGCAGAAAATGATCACTCCACTGTAGCAGTAACAACATGTAAGATTAATGCTAAAGAAAAAAATTATGATCCAGAAGATACACAACATCCTTGTAGAAAAACTTTTTCAGAATACGATATTTTGAGCGTATAAATTAAAATTTAATTTTAATTAATTATAAAATTAAAACTAGAACAAAATTTATTGCAAGATTGGGTGAATTAAAAAGTTTAGTTAATTGTAAACACAAAATGAGCGACAGAAGACTCCCCCGAAAACATAATCATTTACACAAATTATTTTCAGAATTCGATAAGAACAAAAAAAAAGACTAAAACTCCAAGCTAGAAGACATAAAAAAAAACTAAATAAAACTCAAAGCTAGAATCAAATCAAATATTTTGGGCCATTCAGATAAAACCTAGTCATCCTAAAAACTAACTTTCACTGTGAAATTCAATAAAAAAATAAAACAAAAATCAAATCAATTGAAAAAATGAACTCAAATCTCCAACTAGCAGCAAAAGAATTACATAAAGCACCCAACCTGCCTAACATTCACATTCTCTTAAAAATGTACCACCCACATGGCCACATTCATCCTAATATTGCCAAAATTCATTAAATAATTATTTTAAATTGTAGAAATATTTATAGTATTTAATTTTAAATAATTATTAAAAAAATTAATTTCTAAATTCTGGGCAATATTATATTATTTACAGTGAAAATATTAATATTATTTTAATATTGCCAATAATTGCATTAAAAATATTTTAATAGTAATATGTATATATTTAAATGAATTATAAATATGTAAATCATTATTTTATTTTTAATGTAAATAAAGTGAAACCAGTCCATAAATTTTATTAAAGTTTGTCAACCTTTTATTAAAATTTTTGTGTATATAGGTTTTCATTTTAATAAACGGGATAGATGTTTTTAATATACTATACTTTGCTATGCAAGAATTTTAAGGGATTTTTACGATACGAGTAATTTAAACTAATTAAAAAATACCTAGTCAAATCTACCTAAAATCAATACTTGACTTAACTACCTAAGCCTTTACCGACGCTCTCTTCATCTCCATTTCCGCTAACCCACTCGTTAGCACGACCCGTCCCCTCCCCGAACCCAGTCGAGTTTCCGGTTGTATATGTTATGGCCAAGCTTTCGTCGATTTCTATCTCTCGGCAGGTATGAATTCTGGTTTCTCAACTTCGTTGCTTCTTCTCGCTTGATCAACCGTTCATTCTAACGGTGCCTTAGGTAAAATGCGGGCTGGTAAAACGAAAGCCAATGTCGGCAACCGGAGAATGCATTGGGTGAGAAGCTTTGGCCGACAGAACTCATACAGATTCTTTATCACTGCATGCTTAGCACAATGAAAAAATTTTATTCATAGCTACCAGATTTTATTCATCCTAACTAGAAAGGAGTAAACGTCATTTTTGTTTTTTGCTTTCACCAATGCTATACGAGATTGAATTTAAACTAATTGTTTGTTTAACTATTTATTAATTCTTTTGCACTAGAAATGAGTTCGTTGAATTTTTGCTACTTAACAGTTTCATCCTGAA
>NW_021469060.1:0-244 GCF_001605985.2 Dendrobium catenatum | reverse complement strand
GTGTAGCCTTTTAAATAGCTTGACAGGTGTCTGGTTTATATTTGCTTAGCTTACTTTATGTAACATCCTATGTCTATATATTGGCACCTATCCTGTGTTAAACCAGCCATCTAGACCGGCATCTAAACCGGATTAGCTTTATTAAACTGTACCGCAGGATTAGTATGTATTCCGTTGTCATTATATATACATGTATCTGTATCTCTGCTCAACGTGAATAACAAAGAATAATTTTGCTTTTCTT
>NW_021469059.1:0-246 GCF_001605985.2 Dendrobium catenatum | reverse complement strand
GTATTTATAATTTTTTGTATTTCATATATGATATTGACTTATATTGCATTGAAAAAATAGCATTTGTATGCAAGTAGGGGAAGATTGTCTGTTTACACTATAATGAATATATGTTAGCTCTTAAAATATAATACCCTAAGCAAGATGATGGGCCGATGGACTTTCCTTTAAATAAAATATTTGTGGTGTAATCTTACTTATTGCATATAATTGATTGAATGAATTATGCCAATGGATAGAGGGTGA
>NW_021469058.1:0-1034 GCF_001605985.2 Dendrobium catenatum | reverse complement strand
CAGGAGGAGCAAGATGCAGCAAGATCGGAGCAACCGTCTGATCTCCCTCACACCTCTTCTCCCTCACCAAGCTCACCTTCTACTTCCTCTCTCAACCCCTCACAACTTCTCAAGAGCTCTCTCCCAAGGATTTTCCTCTCTAATCACGTTTTTCTCCTCTTTTCTCTCTCTTAAAACATAATAATTTTGACACATAAAATGGGCTCCAAAATCCCTAAAATTTTCAAAGTAGCCGTTACAATCGTACATTACGATTTCTAATCGTACAGTACGACATGTATAAACAGTCTTCGTCCTGTACGAAATTGTATGAACAGTTCAAAATCTAATCGTATGGTACGATACTAAATCGTACAGTACGATCCTCAACACTATTGCTCGTACATGATGATAGCCGGGATGATCAAATGTCGTCTCTGTTCATCATATGGTATGATATATATCATACAGTACGAATGGTGAAAATCAACGCATCATCAAGGACAAATTCCGAGATGATCAAATGTCGTCTCTGTTCATCGTATGGTATGATCTACATTGTACAGTACGATGAGACAAAAATAAGGGATCGTCTAGGATGATCTGAATTCATCTCTGTTCATCATATTGTACGATGTGTTCGTACAATACAATTTTCAATTTGTAATTAAGCCTTGATTTTTTGTACTAATCACGGGTTAAATTAAGTAAGTATTTAAATTAGAGCGTACAGTGCGAAGGTATTCATATAGAATGAATGGTGCATAATAACTTACTTAAGTTAATGTGACGGCTAGGGTTTTAGATTTGAAACACATCGTACAGTACGATAGTATTTGTACCATATGATTATTCACATAATATGTTTATAATATAATATCATACAGTACGAAAACTTTGTACAGTACGATTAACAGATAATAAACAACTATATTATTTACTTTTAAAAAATCCTCTCCCCCTGTGTGTGTGCATGATTGCTCAAACTCACCTGCATTTTGTGGCCAGACTCAAGAATATAAAAAAAATAAATAACAAATTATATTGTCAGACTC
>NW_021469057.1:0-339 GCF_001605985.2 Dendrobium catenatum | reverse complement strand
TCAATACGGTGAAAGATCAATTGAAATCAAATCAATATGAAGATCCATTGAAATCAAATCAATACAATCAGCTCCATAAAGAAATCTATTCTATGATAAATCAAATCCATACGGCAATAATCCATTCAATCAATCAATCGATAATCAGTACGACGAATCGATGTATCAATGTATCAATATCATGTCAGGATCTGTCGTATCAATAATATCCATATATCCATGTCATCTCTATCAGTATCAATGTCGGTATCTATCAATCGGTACAATCTATATCCAGGTCGCTATCGATATCTATGAATCATTACACAGAATCCATATCAATATCGGTGCCGGTATCTA
>NW_021469056.1:0-309 GCF_001605985.2 Dendrobium catenatum | reverse complement strand
CTCTGCAAGCACTCTAAAATATGCATGAGGTCCCCATCCTGTAACGTCAGACTACATGATGAGTGAAAATGAAGAGCTTACACAACTCTTCTTGGCCTATTGGTTGAAAGCTTAGGCTTCCAACTAAGAGGTCCAAGGTTCGAGTCCATGTTCGAGTCCATGTGTATGCGTTGTGTGTGTGAGTTTGCCTTAAATGGCCTAAATGTCCCCAAAAAAAAAATGAAGAGCTTCCATAATAAAGATATTGATCAGGTTTTAGTTATAATGCATGATTTTTTTATTTATAAAGACATCAGAAGTAATTTGAAG
>NW_021469055.1:0-289 GCF_001605985.2 Dendrobium catenatum | reverse complement strand
CAAAAATATGATGTAATTGATCATGAGTAAGCTCATATACCTCTTATTGATCAAAGTGATCAAGATGATCATCAGTCATTAAGCACAAGTTTGTTACATCCTCTTCTGCTTCAATTTTAAAGGAGTCTTATGTTGAGTCCACCTAGAAAGCTTTTTGGGTCCTTTTCTTGTCCTTCTTGAACTTAGGATATTCTTCACCCTTCCCCTTTCTTGGGTGAGCTTTAAGATCTAGGTAATCAGACTTCAGATGCTCTAGCTTCCTATATTCAAAATAAATAATATATATAAA
>NW_021469054.1:0-245 GCF_001605985.2 Dendrobium catenatum | reverse complement strand
ATTTGGTAGAAATAGGATGTAAAACTTGTGGGGTTTGAATCAGAAAGCAAGGAAGATCAATGGAGAAAGTACCATTTTGGAGATAAAGCCCAAAGACCTCCTTGAAGGTTAAAGCTTGAAGACCCCCACAAGTAGAGTCTGTAAATATAACTGGGTTGTATAATGGTAGGCAACTCAGCTGCCAAACATGTTTGTAATAACTGGGACAGTATTTACATTTCTGTCTTTATTTATATACAAAAGCA
>NW_021469053.1:0-217 GCF_001605985.2 Dendrobium catenatum | reverse complement strand
TGAAATCAAACCATGGCTCTGTCAGGATCCCCGAAATCCCGGTTGGAATCCTCGTATCCGTCGAGAAGCCGTCCAAATCCCCGAAATCCCGCGTACCTGACACTGTTCAGTGCCGTCGCCACTGGAGTCGCGTCTCTTCCCGGGAAAATTGCTTAAATCACGCGCCAGCTACACTTTGCTCGTCGTTAAATACCGGATCAGTGGAAGCCTTGGGGAT
>NW_021469052.1:0-293 GCF_001605985.2 Dendrobium catenatum | reverse complement strand
GGCCACATATTAAGACTTTTATCAAGGATCCAAATGACTTTGAAAGCATAAACTGATTTGCCATTAGTTATTTCCCATTTCACAATTGGAAATAAAGACTTAAATCCTTCTTTCAGAATTTTGAAAGCTGTCGAATTGTAACCATTGTGATTTGCTTTAAACAAATTTTTACCATATTTAGCATCCAACACCAAGTGTAATAGAGAATTATTTTCTTGCATATATCTCCAAGAAAGTCTAGCACGTAAAATAGATAGTATTGATAAATTTGAATGTAGGCCTCTACCACCATA
>NW_021469051.1:0-263 GCF_001605985.2 Dendrobium catenatum | reverse complement strand
GAGCATTCATTCAACACCTAGCACTCTCTCACCACAAAAAGCCTCTCCAACGGAGCTCTCTGCTCATTCAACTCCACAAACATCCTATCTTCATCTCCAAAACCAAATCCGGCCGGTCAAGGCGGTGGCCGTCGATCCTCCGGCGAGATCTAGCCGAATTCGTTTAAGGGGATTTTCTGCACTATCCGTAGCTCCTCCGGCCGTGGTGTCTTCTACAAAAAGGAGTGTGGACAATCTACAAATGCAACAAATCCAAAAGCGGT
>NW_021469050.1:0-306 GCF_001605985.2 Dendrobium catenatum | reverse complement strand
CTGTTTCCGTACAGTTCTGTTTGCTTTGATATCTGTTCGGTTCAGTTCTGTCTGATTTGATCTGTTTCGTTCTGATCTGTCCTATTTGATATCTGTCTGATTCTGTTCTGATTTATGTACGAATTTGTCTAATGTGTTTGGTTCTGAGATTATGAGAATTTTGATAGGAGGTTTGTTGCTTTGCTGAGCTGTTGAGCTCATCCTTATTTTCTGGTGGTTTTCAGGTTCTGGGAAAGGGAAGGAAGTCCGGGATTAGATTTCAGAGTCTGATCAATATAGGTATTGTTTTGTACCTTTTGATTTTTG
>NW_021469049.1:0-265 GCF_001605985.2 Dendrobium catenatum | reverse complement strand
AGCCTGAAAGTGCAATATGAATGGCGTCCGTATCCTTAAGAGCACTGTAAGTCTCTAACGCATTTCTCTTCTTCTTGCCCTACTAAGCCTGAAACAGTCTCTAATGAGCAAGATAAGGACGCGCCTAAAAATCGTGGTCGGAGCTTTAGCAGAAAACCATGTGTGAGACCTCGTTCCTTTGCTGTTGCTGTAGCTGCTGGGAAAAGTGATATTTTTCCCAGGATCGTACAGGCCGATTGGAGATCGTCCAGGCCGATCTGCACTG
>NW_021469048.1:0-1375 GCF_001605985.2 Dendrobium catenatum | reverse complement strand
TTCGACGGGACGGCTTGAAATTTTGGGAATGATGAGGCCATTGAAGTAGTAAAAGACTTCGTTGCAATTACGCGGCATTAAATTGAAATAGGGTGTCAAAAGTTGGAGCTATTATTCTTTGTAGTCGGATGATTTCCCGTCTGGTTATGCACTTGGTATTGTGCATTATCGAGTGCGGGTATCGAGTTCGGTATCAAGCGCGGTATATTTTTGGGGTGACGTGATGCATTTTTATTGGTCTGTGGATGCTATCCGGACTCCGCACAGAATAATAAATCCAAAGTTGACACGGTTTGAAACCCGACTTGGACCGCACCTGGAAAATCCGGATTCGGGTCAACCTGTTTGTGAAGTGGGTCGGGTCCATATTCGAATTTTTGACCCATTTGAAAAACAGGTTGGGTTCGGTTTAACTCGACAACCCGGAGTTGATCTAGCTAACCAGCGACCAAACGTCTACAACATCTAGCCCAATCGCCTTGTCACTTGCCACCGACGCCACGGACCACACGGCTAAAAACATGACGCTCGACGATCGACCCCGCAGGCCCAACTCCTCCAGTCCTCCTGACTACCACAGGATTTGCACAAGTCGTCATGAATGCAAGTCACGCAACCTAGCACCCATCCAGTCACCATTCGCCCACCACCTGTAAAAGCGGAACTCGTCGATGCTGCCAGTCGGCCCAATGACCCCGGCCTCACCGCCGGAACAACCTTGATTGTTTCACCGTTACATTTTGCGACTTTGTGTTTCACCCAGACCCTACTCAATCGCGGGTCGGGTCCAGATTGTAAATCCTGGCCCATTTAGCTAAACGAGTCGGGTTCAAGTCAGCCCGAACCATTTACTCCCGAGTCAACTCGGGTTGGGGACCCGAACCTGCCTCGTTGAGCCGAATTGACACCCCTAATTGAACACAATGTAAACAAATAAATAACATCACATAATACTTCAAATTCAAATTATTATTACTTTGATAAACTAATAGGAGTTGAATAGTCATTTCAAAATCTAATAATTTTGTTATTTATTAAAATCTTTTAATATGAAAAGACAAATTTGAATTTATATGTCTTCTAATGCTCACAAGAACTAGAGAAATATATCTACTATTTTATTTTACATAGAAGGGTGACGGTAACTTTTGATTCAAACAAAAAAGACCCCCATTTTAGGACAATTATTACGTTCTCTGACCTGACGTAAAGGTACGTTCGGCTGCCAATAGCATGTCGCACGTGCTCTTACTCTTTACCGCGCGGCCCGACGACTTAACCTGGAGCGGAACCTGGGAATGCTATGTTCATGATTTTCTCGGTATTGCTTTGCAAAAACGAGAAATACCGCTCTTTGAAGACCAAAACTATACAA
>NW_021469047.1:0-306 GCF_001605985.2 Dendrobium catenatum | reverse complement strand
CACCTTCGAGACCTACGAATCATTTTTGAGCGCTTGAGAAAGCATAATTTGAAGATGAATCCCTTAAAGTGCGCATTTGGTGTCATTGGGGGGAAGTTTCTTGGTTTCACTATTCGCTACCGTGGCATTAGGATTGACCCCTCCATGATCAAGGCATAGTGGACTTGAAACCTCCTAAGAGTCTTACCTAGTTGAGGTCATTCCAAGGTAATCTTGCTTTCTTGCGAAGATTTATCTCCAATCTTGCTGGTAGATGTCATCCCTTTGCCGCTTTAGCGAAGAAGGATGCCCGCTTTCATTGGGATA
>NW_021469046.1:0-267 GCF_001605985.2 Dendrobium catenatum | reverse complement strand
TATTTTTCTTGGAGGAATAGAAACTGTGTGAAGCATGTGAAATCTACACTTCCTTCTTCTGTGACTGCTTCCAATGCTTTGGCTTTGGCTAGTAATAAAGGCAGTCCTTATCTTTCAAACTGGGGAACCAATCTCCTTAGGGAGTCTTGTGAGTCTTTGTGCCCTCCTCCGAAAGATAGGATGAAGATAAATGTTGATGCATCACTGCTTAGATCTAACTGTGCTGGAGTGGGGGAATTTTTAGAGACCATAAGGGAAGGTTTATAC
>NW_021469045.1:0-221 GCF_001605985.2 Dendrobium catenatum | reverse complement strand
TTTTTTGAAGCCAATAGTTAGATGGAATATTGGAAACAGAAATATAATCAATGCTTTAAAAGATACTTGGATTTTTCATAAGAGTTTGATGTATTGGCCAACATTTATCAATCCTATGCTGGAAGAAGATCAATTGGTGGAAAGATTCATAAGGAACGGTGTTTGGAATATTCTGAAGCTACAGGAATTCTTTGGTACAGATTTATTGAAGATTATTACTT
>NW_021469044.1:0-226 GCF_001605985.2 Dendrobium catenatum | reverse complement strand
TTCCATCTTCCAGGCATCCATTCAGTGCGAATGTCTAGATGCTATTCACCTATTTGTACTAATCATACATGATGATATACTATAAGCCTGGATGATATGAACAAATACCTTTTAATCATCCCAAATTATTCTAGCTGATTAAGCTTAAATTACACTAATTGTATAGGATGATATTTATATTTTTTCTAAACGATAGAGTCAGTTTCTTATAATTAAAGAGCTATTC
>NW_021469043.1:0-1437 GCF_001605985.2 Dendrobium catenatum | reverse complement strand
CCTCTCCTCAATTGTTTCCTCCACTCATTCCCCCCTCTACCTCAAACCCTCATGTTTCTTCGGCTCTCGATCGTCTTTGGTCTACTATAGCTACTTCTCTCGAACCGGTCATGGATTCACTTCCTGTCTCTCTCATCGAGACTCCTGAGGTTATTGTTCCTTTCAACAAGGATTTTACAGCTGCAACTGCCTCAGAATGGAAACTTTCGCTGGTTGGATACTCTGTTGGTAAGCGACCTTATTACAAAGCTTTGCTTTCTACAGCTAAGAAAATATGGAAACTCAAAGGTACTTTCTAGCTTATTGCCTTAAGCGATGGATTTTTCTTTTTTAAATTTTCCAATACCGAAGTCTATGAAATGGTTTGGAGTAAGGGTGCTTGGTTTTTTCATGGAAAGCCTTTTGTTTTTCAAAAATGGTCTAAGACCTTTCAACCGACCCGTGAAAATTTTGCTATGGTTCCGATTTGGGTTAGGATTATTGACATGCCCCTTGTTTGCTGGAACTCAGAAGGTATATCAAAAATTGCCTCAAAAATTGATACCCCTCTTGCTGTGGATGCGTTAACTGCTGCGAAAACCAGGTTAACTTATGCTAGGATTTGTATTCAAGTCGCCACCACCTCCGACTTCCCAGATACGGTGCCCATCTCCATTGAAGATGTTGTTTATCATCTAAAAATCCAATATGAATGGAAGCCCAACCCCTGTACCACTTGTAAATCTATGGCTCATACCTCCTAATATTGCCCATCCAATCCCCAACCCCCACAACAAGAATCTCAGCCTCACAGGGGCCGCAGCTCTTCCCAGACCCGTATCTTAGGGGCTGCTCATAAGCATAATATAACCTCAACTGCCATCACTTCGGAACCTGCCTCTTCCTCCCTTGCTATAATCCCATCCCAAGTCACCATCCCTAGCTCCCAGAATTGAACACCAATTTTTGGGGCCCAAATTAAACAGCAAATTGAACCTATTCATGCGGTTGTTTCCACCTCTGGCATCATTGCCCCCATGACAATCCCTTCTCTTACAGTCCCTATATTCCCTTCCAACACCACCATTCCTAATCTCAACTCCCCAACCGATGAAAGTATTGGTAACCTGGACCTGGAGACAACTAATTCCTTAAACAATTCTCTCATACCCACAAAAAACCAATTTGATACTCTTCAAATTTGTGAAGAACAAGGTTTTAACAACTTGGATATTGTTGTTAACTCTACCCATGATTCTCCTAAGGTAGCAGATGATTCTACCCTTCAATTTTCTTCTAAAACAACAACAAACCCTTTACTCAAATCCACCAGGGGTAAAAAATAAAAAAAAAACCCCCACACCAACATCGAAGTCTAAATGACCAGCCCTTCTATAGGTGCTTGGAATATTAGAGGATTCTCATCCTCTGATAAAGTGTATAATTACAAAAACTTGG
>NW_021469042.1:0-220 GCF_001605985.2 Dendrobium catenatum | reverse complement strand
TTTTCCTACGCCGTTTTTACCGGCAGTAATTTAACCGCCGGAAAACTACAAAACCGCCGGAAAAGGTTCAATTACCGCCGGAAAAGGCCGCCGAAAATGGGTGATTTTCCTGTAGTGGTAGTATGTGTGCTTTTACTTTTATCATATTTCTTCTCTTATGTTATTGAATAATTAATACGTTGCTCATGATTTTTCTATGGTTTTCTCTAGTTTTAAAATA
>NW_021469041.1:0-249 GCF_001605985.2 Dendrobium catenatum | reverse complement strand
GAGTGAATTAAAAGTTTTGAAAATTATCTTATTTGTTCAACCAAAAACAACAAGTAAATTCACCCCAAGCTTAGGATTCAAGTCCTATTTCTCTTTGCCCTTCCAAACTCAAGTTGGAAGGGTGCAACTCTTTTTTTTGGATACCAAAGTATCCAAAGACCTTCATGAATTTGCAACCCAAAAGTTGCATTTTCTCCCAATTCTTCTCCAATTCCAAAGTTGTAGGAGATTTCTCCTCTCTTTGGCTCC
>NW_021469040.1:0-207 GCF_001605985.2 Dendrobium catenatum | reverse complement strand
GTAAATATATCAAAAGGTCGAGTGCTATATAGATGACCTCATCATCAAGATGGATCACAAGGACCACTTAAATGATTTGAGTATCATATTGGAGAGGATCAGAAAGTATAATATGAAAATGAAACCCCTCAAGAGTGCATTTGGGGTTTCCTTAGAGAAATTTTTAGGGTATGTCATTCACCATCAAGGAATTGAGAGCAACCCCAA
>NW_021469039.1:0-2029 GCF_001605985.2 Dendrobium catenatum | reverse complement strand
GATTGGTCGAGGCCCACAACTATGACTAAGGTCCATAATTTTCTCGACATGGTAAGATATTATCAGATGTTTGTTAGAGGCATCTCATAGACTGTTATCCCTCTAACAAGGTTAACTCATAAGGTCTCATCGTTTGATTGGACATCAGAGTATGAAGAATGGTTTTAGAAACTAAAGGAATGTCTGGTGTCATACTGATTATTTTGCCGGGTTTAGAAGGATTTCAGTTATATAGTGATACTTTGTTGAAAGCTTTAAAATGTGTGTTGCATTAGAGTGAAAATGTGGTGGCTTATATGTTGCAACTCGGGCTTTCGGGTTTTTGATTTTAATGATAATAAATAATTTTTAATTACCTCTTTATTTCTCCTAGTATTTATAGTGCATTTTTGTTTGTGTGTTTATTAATATTTCAGGTATATCATGCACCATTCTTTGACGATTCAAAGCTCAAGATTGTGTAGAATTGGTTATATTAAATGAGTATGTAATTTTTATTTCTTGAGTTAAGTCTTATAATGATGTATGTTAGATTGGGTTAAGTCGTGCATACACAAGGGGAGCAAAAAATGATTTTAAATATTTTAATTTTTCTGTACATCATAACAATACGATCTGGAACGTATTGTATGATCTAGTGTAAAAGAAATTAATTAAAATATTTTATTTCCCTAAATTTTTTTTTTGAAATATAATTAATCATACAGTACGATCACCACATCATACTGGACGATCTGATATAATTAGAAAGCTCATCGTCCATTAAATTAGGCAAAAATTTGAATTTAAAATGTTATTTTAATCGTACTATATGATGTTTAAAATATTACCTAATTTAATCCTATGATTAGTAAATCAAAATGACTTAATTTTGATATTTTGATCGTACTGTACGAATTGGATCGTACTGTATGATCAATAGAGACAATTTTAGTCATCCCATGCTTCATTATGGACGAACTATGTTTTTATTAAACTGTTCGTATAGTACTAACTGGACATCGTATAATACGAATAAGTAAATTGAACTATTCGTACAGCAGTAACTGGTGATCATACAATACTAATATGTCAAATTTTGTACATCGTACTGGACAATCATGCTATCGTACTGTATGATAATTGACTGCTAAAATGATTTTTTAGGGTTTTTTGAAGCCCTCTATTTAAGCCTTTTCATAAGACTTTGTAATAGTCTTTTGCCATCCATTGAAGCATAATTTTTTTGGGGAAAACTTGAAGAGAGAATTAGAAAAGGGAGAGGGAAAAGGGTGGAGTTTGAGAGAGGACAAGATCTTTGGAGGGGATTTCGAGGGAGTGTAGAGGGGATTTCACACGGTTGCTCTAGCAAGCTTGCACCACAGTACCATCGGATTCAAGGTTTATCTTGAGGGAAGTTTTGGATAGAAGATGATCTCTTTGGTGTTAAAGGGCCCGGATCCTCCGCCGCACTGGAGAAGGTGGAAGTGATTTTGTAAGAGCTTCTCTGCCTAGCTATAGGGGATAAATGAGAGTCACTAAAGGTTTAGTGCAATACTCGGAGGGTGCATCCGGGGAGTGGATGTAGCTCAAGGTTTGACCGAATCACTATAAATCTGGTGTGTTCTTTCCTTTATTATTTTTGTATTTATGTTTATTGCTATTAACTATGTGGGTGAAATTGATGATTTGTGAATCGTAATTCACTTCCACATCAAGTTATATAAAAGATTTCTTCCTTTTTATCAAAGAAAAGAAGTTTTTAAAATATCCAATTCACTCCACCTCTTGGTGCATCTAGTACTTTGATTATATATCTAGACAGTTGAAGTTGCATAAGAAGAATTATCCGACTCATGATTTAGGGTTGTTAGCTATTATTTTTGTATTAACAATCTAACGACAATATAGATGCATGATGTTAGATGTGATATATAAACTAACCATCATAGTTTGAAGTATATTTCACTCATAAAGAATTGAATTTGATACATAGAAGGTGATTAGAGTTGCTTAAAAATTATAATTTAGATATCATTTATCAATCTGA
>NW_021469038.1:0-229 GCF_001605985.2 Dendrobium catenatum | reverse complement strand
GAGCAGAGGTTTCGTATGGAGTTGAGAAGAGGAGGTCGGGAGCAATTCAGGAAGCTTGGATGGATTTGGTTGTGGGAGGTGAGTGAACGAGAGAAGAGAGTGCCATGGAGAAACCTTCGGCAGTGGAGAGGGTAGCGAATGGGGAACATGATGGCTTCATTTGGTTGGCTTTTAAAGGTGTCGAAGGGCAGCGATCGAGGCTGGTTCTACGCTCAAATCGCGGGATGTG
>NW_021469037.1:0-205 GCF_001605985.2 Dendrobium catenatum | reverse complement strand
GAATCACTTAATATAAAAAAATAGATATTATTTTTAAATATTTTAAACAATATCATCGTACTACAATTCTTCTACAACTATTACCTAAGATCGATCCACTGACCACTGACGCTAGAGTACAATCCCTTGACCATCATCATGTGACCACCATCATTGTTGTAACATCTATGTTATCTAAAAAATTGCTAGTTTTGTTGGGGTGATT
>NW_021469036.1:0-236 GCF_001605985.2 Dendrobium catenatum | reverse complement strand
AACTGAAATATAAAAATAAACAATACATAAAATGCATAAAAAATAAAGGCTCCTGATCGTGGCCCCCGTCGATATCCAATGCCTCCTCTGATAAACACGCCAAAATCTCCTGTGGATGTCCTCATCAATATGATCTATTAAATTTAAAAAAAAATCATATTAATAGGGCACCACTTAAAATTCTCAAAACTCACAACATGGTTTTCTTTCTTCTCTCAAAACTCACAACATTGGAG
>NW_021469035.1:0-1021 GCF_001605985.2 Dendrobium catenatum | reverse complement strand
CAGAATCCTCCCAAAATGCCTTTTATAGTCTCCATTTGTCCTTTCTAAAGTTGGATTTCTCCTCACTCTTTTCCTTTCTTGAGTGCTTCTTAAGTGAAGGACAATCGTCTTTCACATGTCCGAGTTTCCTGCATTCATAACAAACCACATCAGAAGATCCTTTAGAATTTTTATGATCCTTACCTTTTCTCCAATGGTGCTTGTGTTTCTTCCTTAGAATGCTTTTCAATAGCCTTGTGATTAAGGCAAAGTTATCGCTTTCAGACCCGGAAGATTCTGAGTCTAATCTGTGCGCCTTCAGTGCCACAATTTTCTCCTTTTTCTTCTCACCTGCATCAAGACTTCTTTGATTTACCCCTTGCTCGTAAGCAATGAATGAGCCAAGTATGTCATCAATATAATAAGTGTTTAAATCCTTAGATTCAATGACTGCAGTGATTTTAGCATCATATGATGAAGGCAAGCTTCTCAAAATCTTGTTCACTTTTTCATAGTTTGAAAGTTATCTTCCTAATGCATGCGATGAAGCAACAATTTGAGTAAACCATGTATACATGTCAGAAATAGATTCAGAGGGTTTCATACGAAAAGGTTCGTAATCATGCAAGAGAATATTCAAGCGAGATTGTTTCACTTCATTGGTTCCATCATAACTCATGCATAACCTATCCCAAATTTCCTTATGAGTTTTGCAAGTGGAGACACGCATGTAATCCTCAGTCTTTAAAGCAAAGAAAAAACAGTTCAAACATTTTGCATTCAATTGAGCTAAATCTCTTTCATTGAAAGTTCATTCAGTAAAAGCAACTTCTGTGTTGACACCATTAATTTCACGAGAAGGTGGAGAATAATCTTCTTTGATAAGCATCCACATATGATAATCAGTAGATTGTAAAAACGTTGACATGTGGGTTTTCCAAAAATCAAAAGGTAAGTTGTCAAACAATGGAGGTCGTGTAATTGAATTACATTCAGTAGTGTTTCTATTCTCAAAGTTAGCCATGGATCAAATTCAAAAAGT
>NW_021469034.1:0-275 GCF_001605985.2 Dendrobium catenatum | reverse complement strand
GAAAGGGAAAATGATGCCAGAAAAAAATGAATGGCAGGCCGTAATCTCTAAGATGACAATGAAGATGATCAAACAACTGGAAGGAGTTCCCAGTATAAAATAAAAATCCTCTATGGAACCAGTACTTGAATTGAGAAAAAATCTAAGTTCAGGTACATCCACTTCCAGATCATTAAATCGGAGACGTCCTAATACGAATTAATATTATAAGGCATTCTCCAAGAAATCCAATAACTCAATGTGGGCTCCGAAAATTCGGCCCCGGCCTCCGCTCG
>NW_021469033.1:0-276 GCF_001605985.2 Dendrobium catenatum | reverse complement strand
GCAAGGAGGGGAGCGGCTCGCTGTGAAGTAACTTTCTGCCTTCCTTGTGTGCTTCTCTACCCCCTTGCCCGACTTTGCTCTCCGACTTTCCCTTCCTATGGGGTTGAAAGCAAGAACAGAAGCTCGCCTGTTTGAAGGTAACTTGCTACCTCTCACTCGATTCTCGGCCAAATCCCGTGAATCTGCCAAACAAAGAGATTTCTTTTTGTTTTATTTTTATTTATTGTAATTATTATTAATTATGTCTAATAATTATTTAATTATAGTAATAATTAA
>NW_021469032.1:0-1259 GCF_001605985.2 Dendrobium catenatum | reverse complement strand
GGGCTAGACTATATGTGATGATAGAGTTTGAATTTTACGTCTCAGCGTTATACGGATATCCATCACACAAACATAGAACACAAAAATTTTTAGGTGGAAAACCCTGGAAAGAGGAAAACCAACGGGGCCACGCCCAGTTGAAACGATTCCACTAGTGTTTGAGTATATTACAGTTGACTTAATCGTTCATGAGGACGATCAGATTACAATAATCAACCGTCTGGTTAAAATCTAGTAGTGATAGACAAAGGTCAGGTGAAGGTCCGATGCTGCTCGCTCGGGTAGAAGTTTGGAGTCCATCAATGGTTCGACATATGTCCAGGCATTAGTCGGTGCTCTGACGGAAGTCTGGTGTTAGTCGGTGGTCTGGCGAAAGTCCAGGCGGTGGTCGAGAATGAGCTTGGTGGTAAAAGAGATCTTAGATTTCTCTTCATTGCTTCCTTCCCCTCCCTCCCATGAAAAATGAGTGGTCTATTTATAGATTGTTCAAAGTGGCATGACTAGTAAATAGGAGGAAGATCAAGGATAAGTTGGGAGTGGTTTGAATGGACAGCCGATGTTGATTCCTATGATCGTGGATCATTTACTGTACATTTGAATGTCTTAATGATATCAGAACTTGGCGATCTTGGGCTAATTTGATTCGTCTAGTCGAGCCGCTCGATTTGACTCTAAGGGTATCACGTTTGAAAATCGTTTGGTTGTCCAATTTATGGTATGAACTTTCCAAATGTCTTTAAGTATTTGATTTGGACCCATTTGAGCTCAGATTGAGTCGAATTTAGTGCCATTGGGTTCGTAGACATTCAATTCGACTGCAAGTTTATAGAAATCAGAGTTCGGATGGTCCCAAATTTAATTTAGGAAGTTTAAAATTTGATTTTGCCTCAATAATCGTGCTCGATAAAGATAATTTTTTGATGATATATCAAGCATAAGAATTTACTCTCAAATTTGGTCGTCGTCCTCCTCTCCCCACCTTTGGACATTGGTGAAGGTGAAAACTGTTGCATTTTTACCTATTTACGTGAATGGACAGAGAATGCCAGAAATGAGAAGAACATGATGAAGCAGTTGCTGAAAAGTCGGAGAAGAAAAGAGGGTTTTGTTTTTCCCTATATTCTAAAACCCATATTTTTTTTTTCTTTCTTCTTCCATTCTCTCTCTCGATCTCTTTACGTTGGGAGTGGGGGTGTCAATTCGGGTTAACGGGTCAGGTTCGGGTTGAACTCGAAACTGACCCGACACTATTTGACACG
>NW_021469031.1:0-204 GCF_001605985.2 Dendrobium catenatum | reverse complement strand
ATCAAAACTTTCAAGGTGTATGATTAAGTATGCGAGAACAAGCGTTTGGGATTAGCAAATCCCTACCCACCCACAGAATGTGACATTGACCTTACAGTGCTTTGCAGATGACCAAAGCCCTACATGGGATCTTGGTTGGGTACCCATTGGGTACCCACGCTTTGTGCTGGCGAGCTTTGCCCACCCATACCCACCTATGGTGAC
>NW_021469030.1:0-295 GCF_001605985.2 Dendrobium catenatum | reverse complement strand
ATCAAACCGGATGTAGCACCCGTCAAACAAGCTCCAAAGAAAATGAGATTGGAGATTGAAGAGCAAGTGATTGCAGAAACAAAGAAGCTCATAGAAGCAGGCTTCATTCGTGAAGAAAAATACGCCGACTGGATTGCCAATATCGTCCCTGTTAAGAAGAAGAATGGTCAGATTCGTATCTGCATTGACTTCAGGGACCTCAATAAGGCATGCCCAAAAGATGACTTTCCGCTCCCGGTATCAGAACTTTTAGTTGACAACACTTTTAACTACGACATGTTCTCCTTCATGGACG
>NW_021469029.1:0-391 GCF_001605985.2 Dendrobium catenatum | reverse complement strand
GCTGAGGAGGCTTGTAGTGTCAAATTATGTGACAAGAATAGACTGACAGATTTGACCTTACATTGGAGTTGCATTTATTCGAGGAACATCAATTTTTGACAACCTTTAGCCATAAAAACTGTCTAAGGAATCTGAGCATATGGTATTACATAGGTATCATTTTACTTTTGTCGAAGATGTTCTCACTAGACATTTACAAAAGGTCTGGCGCAGTTACCGCATTATGTTTTTTGCTAATGATATTCTTCATATATTTCACAATCTATTTCATCATCACTTGAATTCTAATGTTAATATCTCCATATATTCAGTTTTAGATCTACTCAAGCGAAAATCCATTACTTATTTGCTCTAATATGTAGGTTATGGATATTAGAAATCAAAGAAGTTG
>NW_021469028.1:0-209 GCF_001605985.2 Dendrobium catenatum | reverse complement strand
GGAGTTTATAAAAATGAGAGAGCAGAATAAACAGAAAAGAGCCTCTGACTGCATGGTTTAGGAAGCTCTCTTCATACTGGTGGATCTGTACCTCATACGAAACATAGGCGGCGACTGGTAAGTGTTTTGAATTGGTTTATTACATATATTTATGTTAGTATAACAAAGCATAAAATTTTCAGAAAGAGCACCTGGGTCGGGAGCCAACA
>NW_021469027.1:0-434 GCF_001605985.2 Dendrobium catenatum | reverse complement strand
AATTTGAAGTATGTGACTTTTTGAAAGATTGAGATTTATAAAGAGTTTGAAAAATGAAATTTAATGGTGATTTGAAAAGTGGAAAAGTGTATGTTTTAAAAAAATATATATATAAGAGAGATTTTGAAAAGTGAGATGTTTGAATTTTGGGAAAAGTGAAATGTGTTGGGAACTAATATTTGTATATGAGAGTGTATGAGTTTTGGTAAATGAGATGAAAAGTCATTTATGTTGGGAAGTGAATTAGTTGGATGTTTATTAAAAAAATGAAAGCATTGAAAATCAAAGGCTTTATTTCTTTCTACCTCTCTCTTTCCCCTTTTTATTTCCCCTTTCTTGTGCCTCGGAGTGAATATTGGAAAGATACAATATGCTATCAAAAGTAAAATGTTCAAATGCAAGCAACAAATCCGGTGTTCAAGCCCGAAGAAAGG
>NW_021469026.1:0-246 GCF_001605985.2 Dendrobium catenatum | reverse complement strand
GAAATCTGCGTAATATTATTTTAAAAAATATATATTTTTAAGAGTTTATTTTGAATAAAAATATCTGATCGGTATTTAGGAAAAATGGCATCTCACAGTTTCCATTTCAACTTTCCCCATTGTCCTTATTGTAGTTTCATTAAAAATGTCTTCACTTGGGAAGTGTCACACTTTTTTTGGGACATTTAGGTCAATTAAGACAGATTTTTACACACAATGCATACACAAGATTCGAAGCCGATATCT
>NW_021469025.1:0-262 GCF_001605985.2 Dendrobium catenatum | reverse complement strand
TGGATTAGATTGACTGACATGCATATTGATAGCATCGTCGTGCTTTGATTTCAGTTATAGGTATCAGGTGACCTGCTGGGCTTTGTAAAGCTCATTATATGTGGTTGATATTTTCAGGTCAGGGCAAGGGAGCAGAAGATAGGAATTGATCCGGTTTTTCAGGTTTTAGTTCTTTTGATGATTTTGATTCTTTTGTACTCAGGACATGATAGATTTCTGTACTTATGATTGTAGTGTAGTTCCTGAGTATTGTATATGATGT
>NW_021469024.1:0-910 GCF_001605985.2 Dendrobium catenatum | reverse complement strand
CACCAGACTCCTATTGAACAATTACTAGTTGTAATCTGATCGCCCTTGGAGGCGATTCAGCCCATTGTAACTGACTCAAATTCTAGTGGAATCATTTTCAAGTGGGCTAGGCCCCGTGGTTTTTCCCCTTTTTAGGGGTTTTCCATGTAAAAAACTCTGGTGTCTCTTATGAATGCTACACCCTCTCACTTATTTGATTGTAAGCTGGATTTTCGTATAATGCTAAGACATTAAGCTATATATTTCTCTACCGCCGCGAATATTCCAAGATGCAACAGTTTGGCGCAGTCTGTGGGAAACTGGTTCCCGACTGGGGGGCAAATTTTTACTCCAACCTCAAAAGATCGTTCATGTGAACTTCCTATCATCAGCTATTGCTATATCAATTTCTTGGGATTCAGATCCGGACTGGGGGGCAACCTTGAATCCAACTATGATTAAGAAGATCCCTCCAATGTTTTCAATATCAAGATGATATTTTATAAAAATCCCAGCAAATGCAAGGGTACTTTCAATCAATTATAAACTTCATACAGTCCTATGCTGGACTTTTACTCATTGGGTAATGTCTTAATCTCGGCCTCAAAAGGCAGTAACGGTCTAAAGATAGAACCTTCTTCATCTTTGATTTGGGATATACGTGGTGTTCGCTCGCTCCCATTCAAGACAAAATTGATCCCAGGGGGATCTCACTCGACCTCTTCCACACAGGTTAATGTCATCGAGCAAAAGCTCTGGCATACAACCTCGAAAAGGTCCTGCATCCTGGGTGGATTCTCTTGACCTCTTCCATACAGGTTAACATCGTCAAGCAAAGGCTCCAACATACAACCTCGGATAGTTCTTACATCCTTGATGAATTCTCTTGACCTATTCCACACAGGTTAACGTCGTCGAGCAAAAGCTCCGA
>NW_021469023.1:0-292 GCF_001605985.2 Dendrobium catenatum | reverse complement strand
ATGGATATTATGAGTTTTTGTTCACCCTATTTTGCACCACGTCGACCACATGTAGTGTCTTATTAGACTCGCATGGAGCATGTGATAAGTGTGTGTTAATAAATGGCCTGAACCACCAATTTGATCTGGCTCTGATAAAAAAATATGGAATCTGGTTGACATGTTTAATGAATTGGTCACTTCAAGGCCAAAATTCCTACCCATTTATTAAATAGGTCATGGGTTGATCCACCAACCTGATTTTGATTCGAAAATAACATGTTTATTTTTTTTCTTAAATTATTTTGTTTGT
>NW_021469022.1:0-555 GCF_001605985.2 Dendrobium catenatum | reverse complement strand
TATAGATTGTTGGGTCGCATTCCTATGGGAGGATGCTACTCCATCAAAATACAATTCCCAGACGGCCTCGTTAGAATCCCTCAAACTCATGATTTGTACGTCGGGTAAATCATCGTTCAGAGGAGAGTCTGCCGGCAGCAGGTGTGCTGCCAGAAAATCGGCAACGGCTTGTCCTTTCACAGCACTAAGGGGATTCAAAGTAATCTCAAATTGCAGTAATATCAAAGACCAACGGGCTAAACGTCCTGACAACGTAGGTCGGGTCATAAGATATTGCAAAGGATTAACTCTCGAAATCAAGCTGACTGAGTGGGAGAGCATGTAGTGCCTCAGTTTCTAGGTTGCAAAAACTAAAGCAAGATAATGCTTCTCTATTGAAGGGTATCGAATTTTTGTAGGAAGAAGTCTTTGACTAAGATAATAGAGAGCATTCTCCTTCCCTTCGTCGTTGACTTGAGCCAACAGGGCACCTAAAGACTCATCTAAGGCTGCAGTGTAGAGAATTAATGGCTTTCCCTGAATTGGGGCTGCCAAAATTGGTGAGTTAGAAAGGTA
>NW_021469021.1:0-446 GCF_001605985.2 Dendrobium catenatum | reverse complement strand
GAAGAATTAGTGTTCGAATCGTTCACCTTATGTGCCACTGTCTTCTCCCCCTTTCTTTCACCTGTATTAAGATTTCTTTAGTTCACCCCTTTCTGGTATGCAATGAGTAACCAAGTAAGTTATCGATCGAATATGTATTTAAATCTTTATTTTCAGATATTGTAGTAATTTTTGCATCGAAAGAGGAAGGCAAACATCATAAAATTTTGTTTACTTTTTCATAGTTAGAAAGTTCTCTTCCTAAAGCATGCAATGAAGTGACAATCTGACTAAGCCTTGTATACATTTTAAAAATCGATTCAGAAGGTTTCATATGAAAAAGTTCATAATCCTGCAAGAGGATAATCAAACGGGATTGCTTGACTTCATTAGTACCTTCATAGGTGATACACAATTTAACCCAAATTTCTTTGCCAGTAGTGCAAATGGAAACACTCATGTAATCT
>NW_021469020.1:0-223 GCF_001605985.2 Dendrobium catenatum | reverse complement strand
AAAGGCTTTGAAGAAGACTTCTTTACCTGGTTAGCTCGGATACCAGATGACACCTGGTGGACATCTCAAAACAAGCAGACGAAATCAACAAAACCAGGAAATAAGGAATAAGATCAGACATGGAAAAAGAAAAGAAAGACTTTATTCAGCGGCAAGACACCACCTGGTTGCCAACCCAGGATACAAGCATTCTCTGGACAGAATGTTGGGAGGAAACTCTATG
>NW_021469019.1:0-204 GCF_001605985.2 Dendrobium catenatum | reverse complement strand
CCGCCCCTCCCAAATCCCCCTGAACCCGCAGACTTCCCCTGCCCGTCTCCCCCTTGCCGCCGGCTAAACCAGCCGCCGACCCCTGCCCAGCCGCCGCCCCTCTCCTCCCTCACCCAGCAGCCCGATCTCCCCTTCTCCTGGGCTAATCCCACCAGATTCCTTGCTGTGAGAAGTTTGAATTCAGCCATTAAACCCCCATTAATT
>NW_021469018.1:0-344 GCF_001605985.2 Dendrobium catenatum | reverse complement strand
CTTTAAATTTGAAGGTTTTGAACTCAAATTTCATCCCTAAAAAATCACTTTCAATCTTTGATTCTCTTAGATCTTCTCCATGGCTACTTGAAGCGAAGGAGAAAGGCAAAAGTTTCTTCCTAAGGGACCCCCTAGAAACTCAACAGAAAACTTTCTGTCCAAAGAAAATGACGAGTTCTTCCCTAGATTCGCATCCACTAAAATCACTCCCTCTAGAGTCCTTCTCCAAGAATAACTCACTTTCAAGGTAATGCACCTTTTTTCTTCCTCCCAGTTTGGTCTTATTCTCACTCTGATCCATCTCTAAAACAAGGAGACTTTCCACTACTTCCTTGCCAATATGT
>NW_021469017.1:0-878 GCF_001605985.2 Dendrobium catenatum | reverse complement strand
TTTACGTAGGGGTGATTCATACTTTCTTTAACATATCTTGAAATAGGCGGTGCAATTATTTTAAAGGTATGGATGTAAATTTTTAATATGGGGATGTCTATTTTTTATATGCCAAATTAAGGAAAAAAAATTATTAAATGAAATCAATAAGAAGAAGATTCAGACTTCGTATGAGACGGCTTTCTTACTGCTTCTTAAAACAACTTTTTACTACAAAAATTAAAATTGTTATACTAAAAAGCCGATTTAAGAAGTAGAAAGAAAGTCGTCCTAAGGCTTCATTTGGGATGGCTTTCTTACTGCTTCTTAAAGCTGTATTCTAGTACAAGAAAAATCTACTTTAAGAAGCAGTAAGAAAACGGGAACAACTATGATTTTGTTTGGGACGACTTTCTTACTGCTTCTTAAAGCAGCTTTTTAATACAAAAATTTACTATTTATACTAGAAAGCTGCTTTAAGAAGCAGTAAAAAAGCCGTCACAAATGAAGCTTATATATATTGTAAATTAATGTCAAAATAATATATGTATATATAGACCGCACCATTATAGATTTTATTTTTATCTAAGGCAAATTTGACTCAAATATCAATGCACTAGAATAAAAATTTTAGAAATTGATTTTGTGATCATTTGAATTTTTTTAGTGAAGTTATAGCTTCAATAGTATTGTTTGATGAGAGGAAACTAACGATGTCAAGAATGCCTGAATTTAGTAAACACTATAAAATATAATTAAAATTTATTGAGGTTAATTTTCGCTCTTTTTTTTGTCTATTTATAGTCAAAATGAATGCTTGAGGTGAATATAGCCATTGTTTAAGTTCGACACTGAGATGTTAAGAAAATATTAAGTAATAAAGAGGAATTGTTTCACAT
>NW_021469016.1:0-201 GCF_001605985.2 Dendrobium catenatum | reverse complement strand
ATTTTGATTTGTCCACCCCGGCAAACTGTTGTGGAGGGTGGATGGATTTCTGCTTTAAGTGTGGATGGTTGGATTTCAGATTTAAATATCTGGAAATTTAGGATTTGTGGAGCTTTGGATTGTGAGTGGAGTTTGAAAGACATTTGGATATTTGGGGGATATTTGAAAATATTTAGGAACCCCTCCGGTTGAGATCTGCAT
>NW_021469015.1:0-233 GCF_001605985.2 Dendrobium catenatum | reverse complement strand
TAATAATTTTAAACAAAAATGGTCTCAAATCATGCAGAATTCAAATATAATCAAACAATGTGCTGTGCATCGAAATCCGATTTAAAACGGGAAAGTTATGATTTTTTGAAATTTAAAACGACTAAAAGGATATTTTAAAATAATTCAAAATAATCATAATAAAAAATAATTATTAAAATGTAATTGAATAATAATTTAAAATCTCTAAAATTTAAAATATACTCAAAAATATA
>NW_021469014.1:0-323 GCF_001605985.2 Dendrobium catenatum | reverse complement strand
TCACATAAATAGCAAGTTATTTTCAAGGGAGACACATTCGGTGCAATAACTCAATATTTAAGAAATCACATCGAATAAAAAATGCAAATGCTTGTGAGTAGTATCATAAGATCTGCAATCCATACAAATCATCTATGAATACGAATGTATGTACAACATCCATCCATGAGTAGATGCATAAAGACTACAGTAAATGCAGTATCCTGTAGTCAACTTCAGTCTAAAGATGAATATCTACCTCCAACAGTAATGGTTGTATTGCAAAGATCAAAATCACAGCATAATACATAAAGAATACAAGTTCCTACAAGCTTCTACAACCC
>NW_021469013.1:0-247 GCF_001605985.2 Dendrobium catenatum | reverse complement strand
TTTGTCTCTAGTCCTTGTGCTGTTAAGGTCTGGACTTAGTTTGATGATATTTTGCCCTTAAACGGCTTTAATACTAAGGTTTCTATTAATGCTTTACTTAATTGCTGGTTTGTTAATTCTAAAGGTCATATCAGAAATGTTATTCCCTGTCTTATCCATTTTTTATGGTTAGATAGGAATAATTCTCATTTTAATGGTGTGGTTATGAATCATCACAGGATTATTAAAAATGTTAAAGATAAATTAG
>NW_021469012.1:0-337 GCF_001605985.2 Dendrobium catenatum | reverse complement strand
GCGCTGCCCCCTGGCGGGGTTCGACCTGCGGGGGTTTCCGGGGGCAGCCCCCTCGGAACAAAATTTTATTGTAAGAGTAATTTTGAAGTTATGCTTGCTTTTTAAAGTTCGTAAGTTGTTTGTATGGGAAGATACCGAGTGGTATGAGCATGTACCTAGCAGTACTTAGCATGTACCTAACAGTACCGAGCATGGTTTAAAATTGCGCAATATGAGGCTCGTCTTGAGGCCCGCCTTTGCGCAATTTCAGTAAAAAACCCCTCAATGCTTACGCCTTGAGTTTTTTTTTATGAGGCTTGCTCCTCAACTTGGTTGAGGCCCGCCTCGCCTCACTGGC
>NW_021469011.1:0-294 GCF_001605985.2 Dendrobium catenatum | reverse complement strand
TTCTTCCATATTTTCTCTTAATAATGTACTGCATATGTCTTATATTATAGTAAATCTTCAATCAATCCATAAAAATACCAAAAACTATAACTTCAATAATAATGTTTTTCACTAATCATTGTATGTTTAAGAACCTCACCATAGGAAAGCCAAAGAAAAAATGAAATATATCTTCTTGAAAATGAAAATCACTTATCATGCTCCTTCATTTTCACCCTTAATACAAAAGCCAATTGGGAACATCATTATAAGTTATGGCATTCATCTTTCAAAACATTATAACATATGTTTCAT
>NW_021469010.1:0-1211 GCF_001605985.2 Dendrobium catenatum | reverse complement strand
GTCAGTCGCCCTAAAGATATTAATGCTCTTACCGAGGATGGTACCACGATTGATCTCAACTTGGATCGTGATAAGGCCAATATGGCCAAGCTTGAACAGGCGGTGGTGGGTAAAATCTTGGGGAAGAAGGTTTCGTTCTTCTTGTTGAAGTCTGAGATCCAACGGCAGTGGGGGAGTTTTGGTGAATTTCAACTTACTAATATGGGCTCAGACTGTTTTATCTGTCTCTTCTCGTCTTGTGAGGCGCGTGATGCGGTCCTTAGCGGAGGACCTTGGTTTATTGGGGTAACCTGGTTGGACTCGATAGGTGGACGCCGGATTTCTCCTCGGCCTCTATGGAGGGGCTTTCTTCCCTTGTCTGGATCCGGCTACCCAACCTCCCCGCTCCAATACTGGGATGAGTGTAACATCTCCAGGATCGCCTCACGTCTGGGGACGCCTCTTTGGATTGATGCTCAGACTGGTACTTGGGGAAGGCGGGAATACGTGAGTGTTTGCATTCGAATGAATCTGGCCAAATAGCTGCTGGCTGGTATTTAGATTAACGGCCTGAAAGGGCGATTTTATCAAAAGGTTGAATATAAAGGAATTGGCCTACTTTGCTATGGTTGTGGGAGGATTGGTCACCGTAGAGATGGTTGCCCATTGCATGCTCCGGAGCCTAGTAGCAATACTAAGGTTCGGACGGATGATCGCACACCCCCCTAAAGGGGCTGACAGCGGCCTTGCCCCGGTCAGGGGGGATCGGCTGGGCTTGAATTCTTCATCTCGGTCCGTTCAAGATGTTCCGGTTGGGAATTTGGGGTCGAACACCTCGGGGGTGGACGACTCCTTGGGCGTTGATGATCACCTGGGGGCTTCAGTTAAACCCCCTATTGCTTCTGCTTCCCAGAATTCCTCGCTTGGCTCTGAGCGTCCCAACGGTTCTGGTTCTGTTATCCCGGAACCTGCGGGGATGGTCACCCCTTCTGATGTTGATGATTCTGTTGGGCCGTGGATTTAGGTCCCTCCTCGCCGGCGGCGGAAGGAATGTCCTTCTTTGCGCAGTAATGGTAACACGGCCAAAAAAAAATTGGGGAAACCTCCGAAACAGGTCGACTTCAGCAAGGTGAAGGTTCCTCCTAATTTGATTAAGTCGACACTTCGGCAGGCTAGGATGGGGTTGTTTCATCCCTTGTTTAATGCGGCCGGGGCAGGGCCTACTGGTTCGG
>NW_021469009.1:0-235 GCF_001605985.2 Dendrobium catenatum | reverse complement strand
AAATGACGTTCAATCAATTGTTTAAATATAATAATTCAAATAAGAGATCATTAATTTTATAATAAAATTAATGATAATAAAATAATATATCTTCCCGAAGAAAGATGATATTACCTATTACCGATTATTTGAATATGACTATAATGATAGACATTTTTTTGTTTGATTTCCCAAAGATAATTAATTAGATTTTTTTTTAAAAAAATATTTCAAAAATCAGGTCTGGATTTCTAAA
>NW_021469008.1:0-563 GCF_001605985.2 Dendrobium catenatum | reverse complement strand
ATGAATTCCCCTTTGAACACTAAATGTTCAAGGGCATCCATGATTTGCAACCTCTAAGTTGCATTTCCCTTTCCCTTTCCTACAAGCTAAGATGATAGGAGAGCATTTAAACCTATCTTCATGCTCTCAAACCCAAGTTGGGAGAACGAATTCCTCTCTTTGAACATCAAATGTTCAAGGAGGTTTTAGAAGCTTGCAACCCAAAGTTGCATCTTCTCTTCTCCTTTCGACAACTCAAAAGTTGTATGAAAGTCTTATTCACCCAACTCATGTTGTGTAAATCAATCTTATTTCAAATCATTCATTCGTTGAATCAAAATCAACAAATAGTTCAATCTAAAAAAAATCTTTTATTTGTTGAACCAAATTCAACAAATAATCTCATATCAAGCAAAGGAATCAAATCCTAGCTTTCTTTCATTCTCCTAACCCAAATCAGGTGAATGAGTTCTTCTCTTTGAACACCCAAAAGTTCGAATAATCCTTGGTGTGTAGGCCCAAATCTACACATCATCTTCTTATGTTTGCTTAATCCGAACTTAGCAAACTAAATGCCTGTCATT
>NW_021469007.1:0-564 GCF_001605985.2 Dendrobium catenatum | reverse complement strand
AGGTAATGAAGAGGATTGTTGGTGAATTTTTTGGTTGTATTGAAAAGAAAGTAAAAAATAATTAATCTCAAATTTTGTTTGGAATTTTGATTCATCATAGAAGAAAGAAAAAAATTCCAAAATGTTCGATTTTGAAATTGCTAAAGAAATGTATTACTTGGGTGTAAAAAGTTTTTTTGAGAATGATGCTTGTGTTGGATTTTCAAAGTAGTCTTGATCATGCTTTGGAAAGGTTGGATTCTTGGGGGAATAGATATTTATTAATTGCCAAAAAAAATCTTCTCATAAAATCTGCAATATTATCCCTACCCATTTTCATATCTACTCACTCTTTAGTTCCTAAGGGTTTGTTGAATGAATTAGGTAAGTTGTGCAAAAATTTCATTTGGAACAAGATAAATGTAAGCAAGGGATACATTATATTGCTTGGGAGGTGTTGCGTAATTTAAAAAGGTATGGTGGAATGGGATTACATTTATCTTCAAATAAAATCGGTCCCCTAAGAGCTATGTTGGCTTGTAGATTCGTTCAAATTCCTTCTTCATTGCTTCATAGAAATGTTAT
>NW_021469006.1:0-291 GCF_001605985.2 Dendrobium catenatum | reverse complement strand
CGATTCCTGAAAAGTTAGAAGCAACAAGCAGTCCAAGAGAATAAACAGTGTTTGTCAATCATCAAAATATGAGCCCTGAAAATAGATTTGCAACAAAGGCAGCAACAAAAGATTATTCAAAATGTTGAACTAGAGCTCTTAAATATAAGAGCTTCAAAGGAGCTCATTAATTGCAAGTTGCCGACAATATCATCCAGGTCGATATGGACATCATCCTGGCCGATTAGTATAAATCTCAGAAGATCGGACAGATTATCGCCCTGAATGCAAACTGGATGATTTAAAATTGGC
>NW_021469005.1:0-304 GCF_001605985.2 Dendrobium catenatum | reverse complement strand
CAACATGATTGTCCTCAAATCTAATAAGAAAGACATTTAATATGCTGCCAGTATTCATAGAGTATGTTTCAATAATATGTACCTTATCTTTGTTCCCTCGTTTTATTTTTAAATATTGCAAAATTAAAATTTTTATTTGAAGATTTTACAGAAAAAAGCTTATCTTCATTTGCGCTCTGCTAAGGTTTTTGCTCTAGCTTTCTTTTCCTGCCACCTTCGTTCTTCCCGCCACCGGATTTTCCCCCTCTTCCTGGGGCCGCCTCGTCGCCTCATGCTCAAGCTCTCCATAACCCGGCTGGGTTAA
>NW_021469004.1:0-577 GCF_001605985.2 Dendrobium catenatum | reverse complement strand
ATATGCATGCATTAATGCATGATTTAGCAAGGCAGGACATCCAGCTTTATTGTGATGATTTCAATTTCATCTTTATTACCAATTGATTTTCAGTTTGTCATCATTCATATCAATTATCATTTATCTAATTAATCAATTATTATATTCAATTAATTAATTATCATTACAGATGGCTTCATTGAATCAATAAAGAGTCGTCACTTTGTCCTTCGGCATAATCGATTTTCTATTACAGGCTACAACCGAGATAACACTAAAAATCATCTTTAAAGGAAAGTCTATCAGCCCACCCTCCTACGTAGGGTATTATGTTTTAACAATCAATCCATTTTATAGTGTTAACAATCATCATTATTTGTTTATGCAAATACTACAATTAAAATGCAGTATGAAATAATCAATTCTGTTTATTACAAGAAAAATATATATAATAATCAAAATCATTGAAAACTAAAATGAGATTTGAGTTACTTATAAAAATTAAAAAAAAAAAAAACAAAATTGATAGATGAAAAAGCCCCGAATAATCTTCTCTCACTTCCCTCTCTCGTATTCGATAAGGCACGACACTGAAATT
>NW_021469003.1:0-271 GCF_001605985.2 Dendrobium catenatum | reverse complement strand
AAGCATCACCATAGGAGTAGATTAGTGCATCCTTTTTTTGGAGTTAGATGTTTTTCATGTGGCATTCTAGGACACATAGCACACACTACTGAATTAGAAAAAGAATTAATAAATCAATTAATAAATCTAAAAGTTTTTGAAAATAAACCATTACATGCTTTTAAAAGAAAGCATCACCATCGGAGTATATTAGCGCATCCTTTTTTTGGAGTTAGATGTTTTTCATGTGGCATTCTAGGACACATAGCACACACTTGCACCATTCACCATA
>NW_021469002.1:0-364 GCF_001605985.2 Dendrobium catenatum | reverse complement strand
CTTGTTCCTAGTAAAAAATAATGTAAAATGAAGCATCATTAAAATAGATAAGTAGATTATTTGGGAATTGGGATGAATAAAATTGTATTTCTTCTCAAGAATGTATGCAATCAAGTGTCATAAAGACACATTCTTCTTCCTTCTAGTGGAAGAGAGGCTAATGTTAGTAAGATTATTGATGTACTATAGAATCAAATAGGCATCATCAATTGGAGTTTTTGACATTATAAAGTTTGTAATGATAGAAAGCAAAGGAGTGATACTAATTATATCACCTGCTTTAGGAATAATAGAGGTTCTTAAGACATACTAGATGATTCTAGAATTTTGATTGAAAGTATAAACAAGAGGTAGTTGTTGGATT
>NW_021469001.1:0-271 GCF_001605985.2 Dendrobium catenatum | reverse complement strand
TTTTGAAAACGGGTCAGTTTTCCTGACCCGAACCAGACTCGCTTGGGGTCCTGGTCAACCCGACACGACCCGAATGACTTGTTTCCAACAAAAAATTGCTAGTTTTCGGGTCAAAAATGGGTCTATCTACTCTTTTTCGGGTAAAAAACGGGCCAATCTCGAGTTGCCGGGTCAAAATCGGGTTTTCGGGTCAAAATCGGGTCAATTTCAGGCCAATTTCGGGTCAAAGTGTTAACCTGAACCCGACTCGATTTTTGAAACGGGTCAAAAT
>NW_021469000.1:0-357 GCF_001605985.2 Dendrobium catenatum | reverse complement strand
CCTGTTGTACAATAGCTCCCGTCAAAGTCCTCTGCCCAATCCCGTAAATTCAGCTGAAGCATCGCAAACCTCGTATCTGTCGAAGGCATCCCCGAAATCCCGCTGAATCGGTGAGCAGTCGGCGCCGTTCCGGAAATCTTGCGCAAAAGCTGCGATCCGCCTCGATCGAACGACCACAGGCGTCGTTAAATAGAGGCCAAAGCCTTCTGTTCGGCTGCTCCTCTTCCACGCTCTGCTACACACGCAGAAACTCCTCTCTCCCGATACCTCTCCGACTCCCTCCTCCTCATCCCATCCGAAGCCTCTCCGATCTCCTTCCTTGTTTCCACGCTCGAACGCCCTCTCCACGCTCAAATC
>NW_021468999.1:0-282 GCF_001605985.2 Dendrobium catenatum | reverse complement strand
AAAAACGCCTCAATACCCGAATACGCAATTTTAAACCATGGATAGAGCATTATACTAGTGTCCAATGTAGAATAGTACTTTGAGGAGAAGGACAGTGTATTATTTGAGCTGAAGAGATATTTGTCGAGAGCTCAACAAATATAGGAGAGAAGTGAACTTCGAGCCAGGAGACATGCTTTACTTAAAATTGAGACCTTGTAGATGGATGACATTAGCTAAGAGGAGGAATGAGAAATTGTCTCCATGATACTTTGGGCCTTATGAGGTCTTGGAGCGCATCGT
>NW_021468998.1:0-1350 GCF_001605985.2 Dendrobium catenatum | reverse complement strand
GGCCTTAGTGACCTCATACAAAAAATGAGGTCAACATGCCTTTAGTTATTATTTGATAATACATCAATGCCAACATCAACTTTAAAATCACTGAATCAACTCGAAACTCTATCAACCTTCATCCTAATTTTCTATCAAACCTCAAAATCTTTTCAATCCATATACTCAAATCTTCAACTGCAACTCTAGATCTGGTTGATCGTTTCGGTCAACGCCAATATGCACGATAAACTTTGGTAAGTTTATCATGCCTATTGGGGGTCCATTTGTTGACCTCATTATTTGAGGTTAATTTCCCCGGAATTAACTCTAGTACTTAGGTTTTCGTAGCCTAGTGTAGATGTCGCACCCGCATGATTTCCCTTAGCTGGACACCAAATGACGTAGCATCGAATCAAACCTATCACTCAACTCGAATCAAAATTAATTCAATCCAATTTTAATTCAACTCCAAATGAACTCAAATCAAGCTCAATTTATGATTTGTCGATGTCGATTGACTTAATTTAATTTGATCTAATTCATTTTTGGTCAAATTGATATATCTTTAGACTCAAATCAACTCATCAATCAAACCCCAAATTCTATCTAGTAAAACCTACTTTAATTCTACTCAAATCAAAATCAGTCCTTAAATCTCTTTTAAAATATAAATGAATCATAACCATTGATTAGAGAGGATGATATCATAAATTTAAAATCAATTTGAATAAAATAGTTATAAATTTTGATTAGAGCCTTCAAAAACCAAAACCAGCCCCACGTCTCTCTCTCATTTGCACAACTACTCTCTCCCTCTCATTTCGGAAACCACCTGCCCCTCTCTGCAGTTCGAAACTGCCCCATCCCATGATCTCTCTCTTTCTCCCTGCAGTTAGTACAATCCCAAGACCGGCCAATTTTTTCTCAGCCACATGCACGAAGCCCAGTCCTAAAATTCCCGAACTGCTCCTCTCTTACACGATCTCATTTACAAGAAATAAAAATTTCCTGAACTCTCTCTCCCTCACGACTCTTGCATTCGCTCCTCTTCTTTCTATTTTGGAAATCCACAAGGCTTTCTTACCTCTTCTGCCCTAGCCGAATCTCCCTCTCTCGCGTGAGAAGAAGAAGCCAAAGCCGACGCCGATCGCTAGCCCTAGCTGAGGATCTTGTGTCACTTTCCTCTTTGCTCGTATGGACAGCAACCTTAACCGAAGCCCTCATTTCTTTCCCCCTAGCCGAGAGTTTAAGGTATACTTCTTCTTACTATTTTTTTCTTATCTTCCCCGTCATCCTCTCCTTCTTCGTTCATCTTCTTTCCCTTTTATCTCTATTAATTTTCTTCTCCTTCTCTATTGGCAAGAAAAG
>NW_021468997.1:0-342 GCF_001605985.2 Dendrobium catenatum | reverse complement strand
TATTAAGAAAAGTACATAAGCTAATGGGTCTAAAGTCGTGCCAATGATTGGGACCATCAATTTTAGGAATAAGAACAATATAAGTAGACGAAAAGAATTTCGGGTAGGGGTTACCAGCAAAGAAATCTTTCACAGCATTAATAACATCCTCTTTAATCGTTTCCCAATTATCTTGAAAGAATTTAGTAGTGAAACCATCAGGACCGGCAACAGCATTGCTGTTAAGATTCTTGATAACATTTAAAATTTCCTCATCAGAAGGAGTTTGGCACAGCAAAAAATTATCTTCCTCACAAACAATTTTCGGAATAATGGTAGAGTTAGTTAGAGGAATGCAAGTAG
>NW_021468996.1:0-738 GCF_001605985.2 Dendrobium catenatum | reverse complement strand
TAGGCTTAACAACCTAATTTCTAGACTCAACACCCAGCTATCTAGAAATGGATAATTATAGATGTATCAAGAGAAATAACATTCACTACCACCATTGAAGTTGGCATAGCAGCCTTCCCATGTTTAACCAAATTGTGGTTCTTCCAAGTCAAAAAAATTGTTGTACAATATATTCTCACCATGCCAGTATTTCAGGAAGACCTTCTCTTCAACTCCTCTAGACATTCATCAAGAGAATGAAAAATAGGAACATCAAACCCCCATTCTCTTGTTTTAGTAATAACCTCAATCAAGTACTTGCATAGGACCACAATACGCTCATAATTCTCAACCTCTTGGCAACCTCTAGCACAAGAATCAATAGTAGCAAGCCTTCTAAATTTGAGAAAGTGATTGGTAGGAATAGCAAACTTACTTAACCTCCGCCAAAATAGCTCCACCTTAATATTGAGCTTAAGCTTCTTCAACCAAATATAGAACCCATCATCTTCTTCCTTGTATCTGTTATTCGTCACAAACTCATATGCCAAAGCTGACATAGAATGGCCCGAATACTTGCTCACTGTCTCTAGCTTATCCGTATCCCCATTTCTGTCAATAGGAACATGCTTGATTAATAGGGCAAATTCTTCATGAAAAAATGTTCTCAACTTAAAATCATCCCATATTCCTTCTTCAGAGATAAGTTGTTGTACCTTCATGTCTTCCAGCTCTACGCAATCAACAAAGGTTGGCCAA
>NW_021468995.1:0-274 GCF_001605985.2 Dendrobium catenatum | reverse complement strand
ACCCACCAATCGTTGGAATAGTCCGCGATTCGTGGTTGATTCGCATATTTCGTAGTTTTCCATTTTTCTTTGTTCTTCCCTACTAAGACTTTTCCCCACCTCAACTCAAAATCTCCCCAATTAGGTGCCGCCACCCTTGATCACACCACTGGCCACCCTTGAGCCCGCCGCCGGCCACCATCAGGGATCCGACCGGCCTCCTTCCGGCGTAGCCAACCCCCGGCCAAGCACTCCATCCGTTTGCCTCGAATTTGAAAGTTGAATTTCAAATTTC
>NW_021468994.1:0-706 GCF_001605985.2 Dendrobium catenatum | reverse complement strand
TACAAAAGGATTAGACTCATAGGATACATATTTATATAATTCTAATTATAGCTTTATGATTATATTATATGTGAATTGCCACTCTGATATCATACTAATTTTTTAATAAAGTGAACTCTTCTCTGTCAGTGATCCTATTACTAGTTTATGTTGGGGATGAGGAGGATTGAACACCACAACGATGAGACAAACAAGAACGTAAAAATAAATAAAGGATACCAATATTTAATGTGAAAATTTTCAAAATAGGGGAAAAACAACGGAGGCACGTCACATCAAGAAATCTATTATAAAAATTGGGAGAAATAAATACATATCTCTCTTCTCACTCGCTCTCTCCTTGCTTCTCTTCTCACACATATCATTCTCAATGTCTAACGACCTAAAATATAAAAGAAAGTCAAGTAAATAACCCCAAGGGACGCAACCCTTCAGAAAAATGAAAAAGAAAATCATCAAATTATTCTTGCAGCATTGCAGCGCCAGTTTGGAACGCTGTAGCGCTTGAACCTCTGACTTGATCCGCTGCGGCGCCGTATATAAACCGCTGTAGTGCTCTGCTCTCTGTCGTTTAATGATGAGGCACTCAGGAACATTGTACTGAGACGCTCAGGTACATAGCTCCAGTGGTAAACTAGAACCCAAGTAGGGGGTAAACCCCCACACCCCTCAGCAAGCGCGAGAGACTTGAGATCCGAGGCAATAG
>NW_021468993.1:0-265 GCF_001605985.2 Dendrobium catenatum | reverse complement strand
AGTTTTCTGAGAGTGGTATGACCCGTAAATAGGAGGATAAAGGGCGAATGTGGAGTGGTTTGAATGGACGATCGATATTGAATCCCTTGATTGTGGACCGCTCGTCAGACATTGGAATGTTTTAATGATATCGGAATTTGGCGATCTTGGTCTCGTTGAGTCGCTTGATTCGACTATAAGCATGTCATGTTTTGAAACCATTTGGTAATCCAAATTGAGGTTTGAACATTCCAACAGCGCTTCGGGTCTTCGATTCGGACCCATT
>NW_021468992.1:0-296 GCF_001605985.2 Dendrobium catenatum | reverse complement strand
CTCCACCACCACCGCCAACTGATCAGGGACCCTCCTACGAGTAGTTGTTTATATGCTTTATAATTTATTCCTTGTAGTTTGTTTTCATGTTCTGCACTTTGCTTTGTAGCGTTATTTTGTATTGATGTTAGTTCATAGATCTCCTTTTTGGTGATGTCAGAAAGGGGAGTAAGAAGTTGTTAGATTTATTAGTTTTTTCTCTTAAGTGCAATTTATTTTTTTATTTCAAGCCTATGTGTATTTGTTATGTTTTTTATTTCTTATTATTTTAAAAATAAATTATATATATATATATA
>NW_021468991.1:0-1061 GCF_001605985.2 Dendrobium catenatum | reverse complement strand
TCCAACATGTCCTTCACACCTCCATAATTCCAAAAGCTGGGGATCGAATCCACACCACTCCTCTACTTTCTCTGACTACTTTTTACATCATGGCTCATAGATAATTTAATATTGCTGACTTAATTTTTTGGTACATTGATCACTTAACCACTATCCGCGATCTAGGTCATAAGAGGAAACCCAATCTGGCTTTAGGACACCTCATAGCCTATGTCCTTGAAACTAAATATCAACTTCAATATCCTGTTCCACCCAACCTCCCAACTCTCTTTTACTCAAATAGTTTCTTCAGTATCCTTCACAGTACTCGTCTCCACCTAGGGGATGAGGAACCTCAGGGGGCTGAGGAGGAGGAGGCTCCCGCTCCCGCTCCCGCTCCTATTCCTGATCCTACTCCTCTTCGCCAGCACTCTCAGCTTGACCAATTAGTGGAGAGGTTTGATCGATGGGAGACTCGCTTCGATGCTTACGTTACTGCACAGGAGCAGCAACATTTTGAGGATATGGCCCGCTACGAGCAGCACCGTATAGAGGACTTAGCCCGGTTTGACAGCTACATTGCTCACCAGTAGTAGCAGCATGACCAAGACATTGCCTGGTTCAATGCTCAGTTTACTATGCTAGCTAGCTACTTTTAGCAGCCACCTCTACCACCTCAATTTGATGATCAGGGTCCCTCATTTTTCTAATTTTTATTTTCTGTTTTCTATACTTTGTCTTGTACTTTGTTTTAGTTTCTGTTATTTTTTGTTTTTCCTTTTTCTTTTGTGTGTCTAGGACCCTCTTTTTGTGATGACAAAATGAGGAGTAGGATGTGGTAGGAAAAAGTTGATGTGCTTATAACTTTGAAATTTTAGTAAACTGCTGTTTTTACTAAGATTTTCCTACTTGTGTTTGCCATCATCAAAAAGGGGGAGATTATTGTAAATCTATTTTCATGACTTATGTTTTGATGATTGACAAAAAATATTGATTCTCTTGGACTGCCTGTTATTTTTAACTTTTTCAGGAATCGAAGATCGGTTGAACAAACGAAGCTAGTTCAAGATTGCGTAGGTTAG
>NW_021468990.1:0-1075 GCF_001605985.2 Dendrobium catenatum | reverse complement strand
AAAATGTGTTCCCTCCCTCCCTCCACTTGGGTGGATTTAAGCTTTAGATGAAGATATATCTAATCTCATTTCTTTTTGGAACCTCAAAGCACAAAAGTTTAGCTAATTTTGCTAGGTTCCTAACAATCACTGAATTAAATTTAAATATATTTTCAAATTTTCTTTTCAACCATATTATGATTTTTCTAATATTAGAAATGTATAAATATTGGTTGATATATTGAAAGTTTGAAAATTATTCTAAATTCCCTCACCTTTAAACCTTCTTGTAGGTTAAAGTTTAATATGCCTATAAATCATATTTCTTAAGAGTATTACATGGATACGACGATTTGTCCTTTACCATGTGGTTTAACTCTGATAGAAAATTGATCTTAAGGCATGCGATGAAGATAAATAGACAAGTTGCATAAAAGCTTTTGTTCATCATATGAAGTTTTCTCTTATGGTAATATTTTAAAATCAAATATTAGTTAAGTTTACTCTTAGCTTTATTACTCCATTTGAGAAAACTCATGAGCAATTCTTGTTAAGATTGATCATCTTAAATTCCTCTTTCAGTCAAAGACTTAGGATAATTCAAGGTTCCTTATTAAGGCTAACCCATGATATGATAAACATTTCTTTGTCATGTGGATTTTCCTTAAAATTAATTGACACACCTTGAATTGATATCGAGTCAGGTGATTTTATAACATCTTTAATAATTTTTCCTCTTCAATAGTGATAAAAAAAATTATCATATTTGGGTGCACCCATTATGATATCAATATGTATTTTCTTTTGAATTAAGATCTATATCAATTGAAATTGGAGGTAGAAGTGAGAATTATATACATCTCCTTGTTGTTCTACATCTCATAAGAATCTTGAAAATTGATGAACTTGTTTCATAATTATCTCAACTAAGTTGTTTACTTATACTATAGGATCGGGTCTAATTTATAGATCTATCTTCTTTGTATAAGAGGGTTAATTTTCTACTCTTATACTTGGAAGATGATTTTACAAATGAAATGATCATTTCAAGGTTTGAGAAAAGGAAGCCTTAAAAAAAAAAAAAAAAAAAAAAAAA
>NW_021468989.1:0-1186 GCF_001605985.2 Dendrobium catenatum | reverse complement strand
CTTGATATTGCTCAAAATAATTGTTCGTGAATAGACTTAAAAAAGCTCATTTATTATTTTATATATGGGCCGTTAGTTTAAATTTCGATAAACACAATACAAAATTGATCACAAATCAAGTTTGAACATCTTCCATTTTGAACAAATCAAATTTGAATGCAAATGGAATTGATTGAATCAAGCTGGAACAAGTTGCTAATAAACAAGCTCAAAATGAACAACTATTTGCTCGACTCGGCTGACTTTAATTGTTTGTAGCCCTACTCATGCCTTGATTATTTAATTTATGCAATCTTATACCTATGTGATTGCTGGGCTTTATTTGCCTCCAAATATCTCCCTTAATAAGTGTTATATCTCAAGTGGCTGGTGCTTTTTCTCATCCCATTGATGGTTCAATTATTCGTTATTGGTAACAGTTTTGTTAGTCTGATGTGTGATGGCTTTAGGTTGATGTTGTATTGTATTTTCCTTTGATATTTTATGGCATATAACTACCTTATGAAGCAGAGTAATATTTATGATTATTGATATAATTATAGAACTCTGTCGTCCAATAATAAAATTTCCTAAGTGCGAAGTTTTTTTTTTTTTTGGGTTAAAATAGCAAATTGAGGAATATTGTATCATATTTTACCATTTATCACAAAAAGAGAGGAGTTTCTCTTCCCCTACTTTAGAAGATTTTTTTTGAACATTTAGGTCAATTTTGACAAACTCACACACATACCACATACGCAAGACTGAGGCTTTGTTTGGGCGGCTTTCTTACTGCTTCTTAAAGCAGCTTTTTAGTGCAAAAATTAAAATTGTTGTACTAAAAAGCTGCTTCAAGAAGCAGTAAAAAAGCTGTCCCAAACGAAGCCTGAAATTCAAGACTTCTTGGTTGATAACCAAAACTTCCGACTAATAGTTCAAGATGAGCTGCATATTTTACCATTTATTACAAAAATAGAGAAGTTTCTCTTCCCCTACTTTAAAAGACACTCTTTTTTTGAAACATTTAGGTCAATTAAGGCAAAGACACACATCACATATACGAGATTCGAACACAAAACATCTTAGTTGATATTCAAAACTCTCAACCAATAGATCAAAATGAGCTGCATATTTTATCACATCCAATGAATGATGATCCACTTGCTAAAGAGTTGGTAGAATGAGCTCAATTAAGATTAATTTTTTA
>NW_021468988.1:0-265 GCF_001605985.2 Dendrobium catenatum | reverse complement strand
GCCTAAATAACTGTCGCTTAATAAGTCATCAATCTCAGATCTGGTAATAAGATTGTTAATAACAAACAAGATACTATCGTCCCTGCAAGAAAAAAAAAAAAAATTAAATACGCATTTCATAAGCATAACCCACGCATATCATACTCATAACAAACGCATACAACACGCATATAATAAGCACAACCCACGCATATCATACGCATGCAGATATTCAAACAAAAATAAAGCTGCAATTTTTTACCTTTGAGAGTACTTTTTCAAACAT
>NW_021468987.1:0-203 GCF_001605985.2 Dendrobium catenatum | reverse complement strand
ATTAATACCTCATATCTTTCCTAATACTTATTATCATTTCTTTTTCTTTTTGGTTTTTGTGGTTGGTATTGGATTACCTACTTTGAAGTGCTCTGTAATGGCTGAACTTTTGATATGCTTGGTGGTTGAATAATATCTGTATTGTTGCTTGTAGTGAATGAACTTTTGTTGTGGCAGTTGGTGGAGGAACATCTATTATGGTA
>NW_021468986.1:0-437 GCF_001605985.2 Dendrobium catenatum | reverse complement strand
ATTCGTATCATATCGAATTAGGGAGGAGGCTATTTTAGAGACATGCTTGGCTTCGAAGAATCATGTCCAACAACAAAATGCCCACATTCCTTTATTGTTTTGTCTTCTCATTTCTTCCTCTCTTTTCGGTATTCTGTAGTTTTTGTTCTTCTTGCATTTCTACTACTCTCCTACTTATTGTCTTATTTCACTTGTAGATCACTAAACCTATTAATACATGTATGAATGTCTATAAGGGTTAGAAAAACATCTCCTTTCATTCCCTATAACACTAGTGACACCTAAGGACAAAAATTAAGGATCGGTCTTAGATAACTTAGACTTAGGGTTCATGCTCCCTGTAGGGTAGAGACATCAAAACTAAACTTAGCGGCACGATTTCCTAGGTTTAGCCATTTCTTTCTTTAATCCATTAATAATCAACCAACAATTTATAA
>NW_021468985.1:0-255 GCF_001605985.2 Dendrobium catenatum | reverse complement strand
TGCTTCTAAACTTGTTAAGGCTAATGTAATCCTTTATAGGAATATTATTGGTGTTTTGGATAATTTGGATATTTCGGCTATACCTTCCCAGTCGATTCATTCACCTATTATTAATGTGGTGAATAATGTGGAATTTTGTGGAGAAAAATGATAAGGTTATAGTGTTTGGTCCTACTATTGCTGAACAGCCAACTGCACGGTTCTTGTTGTTAAGGAGGAAGCTTCTCCTTTGGGGCTCACTGAATAGCCAACTTC
>NW_021468984.1:0-424 GCF_001605985.2 Dendrobium catenatum | reverse complement strand
CTCTCTACCGAACAGCTTGGAAGAAAGGCGCCAACGACCATTTTAGCGGCAAAATGGCGTTGGATTGGAGATGAAACACGGCATTTTTTTGATTTCCGTGCATTTTGGAGTGAAAAATGACATTTTCGGTTGGAGATGCCCTTAGGAGAACTTCGGGCTATGTACAAATTCGGATTGAGCACTCTGGTGAGTTCTTTTAATAAAAATACTTAGTAGGTTGGAGAATACTCTGAGCAAGATGACGAGTTTTTTTGGGCGAATAATCTGGATTAATGGACCACTTTTTTTGGAGAAAATATAATGGGCCACTTTTTAAAACAGCCAAAAAAAAAAATTGTGTACTAAAAAGCTGCAAGAAAGTCGTCCCAAACAAAATCCTAATCATTCACTCAAGTGAGTTCAGCAAGTTAGTACTACGAAAGGC
>NW_021468983.1:0-292 GCF_001605985.2 Dendrobium catenatum | reverse complement strand
AAGTTAAACAATGTAGGTTGAATATTTTGTTGCATGACTATGAACTTTTTTGTATGAAACCTTCTGAATCAATTTCTAACATATATACAAGGATTACTCAAATTGTCACCTCATTTTATGCTTTAGGAAGAGAGATAACTAATTATGAAAGAGTCAATAAAATTTTAAGATGCTTGCCTTTTTCTTTTGATGCTAAGATCACTATAATTACTGAATCTAAAGACTTAAATACTTATTCGATTGATAACTTACTTAGATCACTCATTACTTACGAGCAAGGGGTGAATCAAAG
>NW_021468982.1:0-600 GCF_001605985.2 Dendrobium catenatum | reverse complement strand
AGATCGGCTAGAACGATTTGGCGATCGTCCAGGCTAATTTGATTGTGAAATCAAGTCATAATTGCTTTCCTTAAATTCTAGATAAATTTTGGAAAAATTAACCTGGATCGTCCTGTACTATATTTTATAATCCTGGACGATCCACCTGGACGATGTCCAAAAATAGGTTATTTCTTAATAGATCTGGCAGCAGATTCTTTCTTAACTGAGCCTATCATTTGAAATCATCAAAACTTTATAAGTTGCCAAAAATGTAATGCATGCAAATAGCAACTATCTTAACAATGGTTGCTTTAATGAGGATGCCCTAATTAGGGTTTCTGCTTTTGGACAGATCGTTCAGGACGATATAAATATCGTCCTGAACGATGTTACAAAAAAATAGAAATTTTTAGGGAGAAACAGAAAATCTTCCAAGTTACAAAACATGAGGAGCCACACCAAATATAAAAGACTCAAGAAAAGAAAAATGTACAAACTGACTCAGACCTAATCTACACAATCTTGAGCTGATTCCAAATTACAGTCCGATTGGTGAACCTGAAATATCAGTACATAAGGCAGTCGTAGAGAAATAAGAATGTTTGCTATCATCAAAAT
>NW_021468981.1:0-212 GCF_001605985.2 Dendrobium catenatum | reverse complement strand
TCGCTAATCCTTCCTGCTCATTCATTATTTAAAATAATGTATTTGGAGTTAACTTTAGTGTAATAAAATCTTTATGCACAACATTCTGATCTAGTTTAGTAACTCCTTAGCTGTTATGCTATTTTAAAAATGCAGCATTTAACAATTTTGAGGTTTACCAAATATGCAACGAAAAAGCACTATATTGAACATGAACCTCCTTCATTGCTTCA
>NW_021468980.1:0-210 GCF_001605985.2 Dendrobium catenatum | reverse complement strand
GGACATATCAAAACCGCACGACCTATCCCACACACTCTAGATGGTTTGCTAGGATCACTGACCCTAGCTTTAGGATAGGCCGGTATTTACTTTTCTGCTGTGTGCCGGGTTTTCGAGTTTTCACTGCATGCTATTTGCTAGCTTAGAATTGATTGACTATTTGTTTATTTACTGCAATCTATTGAGCATTCAAATTTCAAATATATTAAC
>NW_021468979.1:0-298 GCF_001605985.2 Dendrobium catenatum | reverse complement strand
TTCAAAGTTTGCTTGTATGATCCTGCACGAAACATTTTCATATATGCACATCATACAGTATGAACCATATATTGTCTAGTATGATTAATTCAATAAATTTTACTTTTCGTATGTACAAAAATGAACCAATTAATTTTGTGTTTTGGTTGTCGTCTGACTTAAGATCATCCCGGATGAACAGTTTAAAAAATTTACCTTTTCTTATTGACAAGATTGTACCCATCAATTTTGTACTATGGACGTCATCTGTAAAAATGCAAGACCATCCCGGATGAAGAGTTCAAAAAATTACCTATTC
>NW_021468978.1:0-652 GCF_001605985.2 Dendrobium catenatum | reverse complement strand
CCTCCGGTAAATCACCACCATAATCTATATATTGTGTTCAAAGAAATTAAAACAAAAAAAAGCAGAACTTTGAGAACAAAGAGAGGAAAAGGGCTTTAGCTTACCTTTGCCGGAACTTGACCGGAAGGTTAAGGGAGCCGGTTTACGGAGGCGGCCGAGGCCGTTCTCCGGCTGAGGTCCGGCGAGGGTGTCGTCCCAGAGTTTGTCGAGAAGGCCCATGAAGGTTGCTTTAATTACGAAAGCGCCACGAAAGTGGAGCTCTATTGCTCTAGGGCTCAAAGCTATGGTGGAATGAAGGATAAGGTGGGGGGGAGTAGGAAGATATTTATAGAGGTTTTGTCTTTTATTAAAGTTTTGGTTGAAAATTTTCTATGATATTTTTTTTAGGGTAATAATTTTAGAAGATATTTTAAGGGGTCAAAATAGTTAAAATGTTTATTTTTTTAAAGAAAAAAGATTTCAGGACGGATAATTTCCTAAGCTCTTCCTAATTTTACCCTTGAGTAGTATGTTGTTATTCGTCATAGTAGATGTTAATATTACTGTTGATAGTGTGCGTCGATATTAATGTCAACAATGTGCATTGATTTTATCACTAAGTCTGCATTGTTATCAATGATGGATGTTAGCTACAACGGAGATGTCAATCTTG
>NW_021468977.1:0-1387 GCF_001605985.2 Dendrobium catenatum | reverse complement strand
TCATTTTTCTAAAGATTTATCAAAATTTGATTTCATTGCAAGAGCCATATTTCATAATCACTCTTTGATAAAGATTCTTTCATCACAAGTTTTTTCTCATGCAACATAATGAGAAGAATATTATTTATTATAGGATAAGAGGAGCTAAAAAATACCACAATAATATTACTACAAATGCTATAAAAGCAGCTAAAAAGCTATTCCAAATAAATTGAATCCATAGAAACTCAACTTTGTACTATTCTTCTAACATAATGTAATGTGCCTCAGCTCTTTATACTAAACATAAGCTAAAGTACTCTAAGCAGATAAGGCTTCATTTGGGACGGCTTTTCACCATTGTTGTTTTTAAGTAATTTTTGTACTATAAACTGCTTTAGAATAAAGAAAAAAGCTATCTCAAATAAAGTCTAAATATCATGTTGTTTATGTAATTTCTTTTATCTATTATTTACATGTTTTTCCATTTCTCTTCCCTAACTAGTAGGGGGAAATCTGGATATGGTGTGGATGATAGTTTCTAGAGTCAGAGGCAACATAATCATGATTTGGAGGGCCAAGTCTATGATGGAAAGCTGAATTCAAGTTCTGGATGTAATTTTCTTCTTAATTTTGTTATGCAATTTTTTGGTGGACTTGCAGCTGTGGCTGTTGTGCAGCACCTGCTGGTTGCTTTTATTTTTTTTTTCTTTTGTTGATTTTTGGACATATATATAATTCTTTAAGTAATTTGTCCCCCTCAATCTATTTTTTAGTCGTTATTACAAGGATTTTTAGACAACTATCCCCCCTCCTAAAAGTTTTAAAATACTATGGTCTTTAGGCAATTGCCACTAACAAATAGTAAATAGAATTCATCATTTTGTTTTTTAGTAAATAAAATTTGTTATGGGGGTGCTACCTCTTGACCCCGCGATATATTTGCAAAGCGTACGACGATCAATGATATGAACAAGTAGGGGTCGCTATTGACCCATTTTCTTGTAGTGAAGGGTCGAGCAAAATTCGAGGCAACACCAACATTTACTTATAAGTTTGCCCCAATAAAAATTAAGGCTGGTTCTGCCCTTAGGAGGAGGTGTTAGTGGGCTTCTGTTGGAGATGACAGATTGTTGTTGTTGAGGGCTATAAGGCATATGAGCGGTTCCTTGCCATTGTTGGATGAGTAATGGCCGGGTTAGGGCTCTGAGGTTGTGTTGTGGTTTTCTTGTTTTTTGGTTTTTCTGCTGGTGTTGTAGTGCTACTGTTGGGTTGGTCAGTTTTTATGACTATGATGAAGAACTTGGAGAAGTTATACACCAATAGCAACAAACAATCATACACAATTGGGATATAAATTGGTAAAAGGGATGTGGGTCTCCGAAAGGTTTCCGCTCGTGTGTTTCGA
>NW_021468976.1:0-621 GCF_001605985.2 Dendrobium catenatum | reverse complement strand
GACATCTTGGTCACCGGTAACAACCCCAAACTCATTGCCGAGCTAATGTCTAACCTCCAGCAACAGTTTCAGATTAGAAACCTTGGAGCTCTCAGCTACTTCTTGGGCATTCAAGCGGTGTCTCATGCAGGTGGCTATCATGTTTGTCAATCCAAATATGCTTTGGATTTATTGCATCGTGCTGGCATGGAAAATTGCAAACCAGTGACCATACCTATTCCAGTGAAACAGTCATCCGATTCTGTTGCCTTGAAGCCATTTGAAAATCCGGAATTGTTTCGTCAAATTGTAGGTGCACTACAGTATTTGACTATTACCCGTCCTGACATTGCTTTTTCTGTCAACTTATTGTGCCAATCTATGCATACACCTTTGCAACAACACTTCCAGATACTGAAACATCTTCTTCGCTATGTTAAAGGCACCATCGACTATGGACTTCAAATTAGTCCGATCTCATTAGATGTCCGTGCTTATGCTGATTCTGATTGGGCAGGGAATCCTTTTGATAGAAAATCCACTACCGGTTACTGTTTCTTTCTTGGCAACACGCTTCTATCTTGGTGTGTTAAAAAGCAATCTACGGTTGCTCGCTCATCTACAGAAGCCGAATATAGAGCT
>NW_021468975.1:0-211 GCF_001605985.2 Dendrobium catenatum | reverse complement strand
AACTTAAAGGTTTCAGATTTTTAATAAATACTAAACCTTATTATGAGTTGTTAGACAGGTGGTACATTAAAATTGGAGTTTTCTATGAAAAGTTGTGATTTTTTGAAGTTTCAAGTGTTTATTGAATTTTCTTAAAATTATTTAATTAGAGGGGTTTTCTTGATTTTGCTCCAAATGAATTTCAAACTCCTTGAAATTAACTTCAAAGGTC
>NW_021468974.1:0-331 GCF_001605985.2 Dendrobium catenatum | reverse complement strand
TGAGCTCAGCTCATTAGTCGAAAAGTGAGCTCAAGTCGAGCTTGACAAGTGAGCTCGAGCTCGAGCTTGTCCCACTGTAAACAAGCTCGAGCCGGCTCGTGAGCCATGGGCAAGATTTTTAAAATTTAGGCGAGATTTTTTAAACTTAAGTGATATTTTGAAATCTTAAGTGAGATTTTTAAAACTTAGGCGGGATTAGAAAAAAAATAACTTTTAACATTTAAATAAAAATTAACTGGTTCTTATTCCATTTTTTAAATATTTAAATTTAATAAATAAAACAAAATTATTTTTTTATTATTCGAGCCGGCTCGCAAGCTCACGAGCTGAG
>NW_021468973.1:0-403 GCF_001605985.2 Dendrobium catenatum | reverse complement strand
GGATTGCAGAGTGTCCCCAGACTGGATTTGATCGGCATTCTGAATTCCGATCTGAGGGCTTTGTCAGACCTGCCGGTTCAGCAGCAGGAAGACCGATAACTGTTCCTCCACGCCCTGAGGGATTTTCTGGTAGAGGTGGTGGTTTGAGTTCTGTACCACGGAGACCACCTACTGTTCAGAGGGAGCCGAGCAGTTCTGTTGCTTCAGCTCCAGCTCCAGTTCAGCCACAAGTCTACAGTTTGAGTCAGTAGGAGGCTCGTGATGCTCTAGATGATTGTTTTGAGGAAGAATGACCTGATGTTCTGATCAGCCCTGTCGTGTTTTGTTTGACTCTGGAGCTAGTCATTCTTTTCTGTCCGAACGGTATTTTGAGGCTTTACGTTTGGATTCCATTTTACTTTCG
>NW_021468972.1:0-350 GCF_001605985.2 Dendrobium catenatum | reverse complement strand
CCATTATTATGAATGAACACCTTGCAACCAAAAACATTCAAATGTGACAAATTAGTTATTTTACTTTTTAGCAACTCATAGGGTGTTTTATTTAATTTAGATCTTATATTCACCCTAATCAGAACATAACATGAAGTGCTAACTACCTCAACCCAAAAATATTTAGGAATTGAGTATTCTGCCAACATTTCTTGGGCGGCTCTATTAATATTCTATTTTTCCTTTCGACTACCCCATTCTGCTGAGGGGTTCTAGGTTCAGAAAAGTTGTGATCAATTCCTTTCTCCTTAAAAAAATTTTCAAATCTCTCATTCTCAAATTCTCCTCCATGATCACTTTGTATAGAAATA
>NW_021468971.1:0-309 GCF_001605985.2 Dendrobium catenatum | reverse complement strand
TCAATGAGAAGGAACTTCGCAAATATTTTAAATTAGGAGATCATGTGAAAGTGGTATTGGGAGTGCAAGAAGGTGCAACTGGTATGGTTGTGAAGGTTGATGGCCATGTGTTGATAATTGCATCAGATACCACAAAAGAAGATGTAAGCCTTTTGATATGTCAAAAAGTTTTTTGAGGCTATTTTTTCCACTATTTAACACTTTTTTTTTCTTTTGTTCTACTAGATCCGTGTTTTTGCAGATAACGTTGTTAAGAGCTCTGAAGTTAATTCTGGAATTACAAAAATGGCGGATTATGAGTTGCAAGAT
>NW_021468970.1:0-246 GCF_001605985.2 Dendrobium catenatum | reverse complement strand
TATTATATCAAGCCCAACATCAATAAAAAGATTTAGCATAAAGGCATGCATTAGATTACAGTATAAAAACAACTAAAATAAATATATCATTTTAATAAAATACTTCACATCAATAAAACTCATTAGATCAAATTTCTTCAAGCCCTTATGCCTCATAAGTACTTTATATATTCAATATGAATCCCAAATACTTCACATGTACAGTTTCATGCCCTTATACTTCCCAAGTACATCACATATATAGTA
>NW_021468969.1:0-222 GCF_001605985.2 Dendrobium catenatum | reverse complement strand
CTTATTTAAAGGAACTAGACTTTGCATATCAAAAAGATCTTTGTGAGAACAACTTGTGAAAGAATTGCATAGTGGAGATTTGGGAGGACATTTTGGGCAAGAAAAAACAATTGCTTTAATTGAAGAAAAGTATTTTTGGCCACACATGAGAAAAAACATTGCTAAATTAGTAAAACAATGCAAGGTTTTTGAAAAACTTAAGAAGATTACTGCTAAATATAA
>NW_021468968.1:0-239 GCF_001605985.2 Dendrobium catenatum | reverse complement strand
GTTGAATTCACTTTATTAAAAGTTTGCATCACTAAACAAATGCTGACGCAAACCTCTTCAAAAGCAGAGAAGTCACCATAGTATTCAATTTCATTAACTTAAACCTCACTTTGTGTGTCATTATTCAAGATCATAGCTTCACAATAAGTAATATTTTCGCCATATGATACAGCTAAGTATATAAATTCTTCCACAAATTAATATCATAATCATAAAATGGAGGTTTGCAGCCACCTCCA
>NW_021468967.1:0-283 GCF_001605985.2 Dendrobium catenatum | reverse complement strand
CACCAAAAATAATTGAAATTCAAAAAGTCAACAATTTGGTCAACCTTTAATTAAAATCAAGTCAAAACTTCAAAAATTTATAATTAAATGTAGAAAAATCCAAATATACCAAACTAACAGTCTAATTATTCATCTTAAGGTCTATGATTTAAGAAAAATATTAATTTTCTAGAAATTAGACTTAATCAAAAAGTTAATTTTTGACCCCTTTAATTAATCCATTTATATAAATAAAAAAATTTTGATATTTAAATTAAAAATCCAAAAAACCTTCAACAAACTT
>NW_021468966.1:0-1747 GCF_001605985.2 Dendrobium catenatum | reverse complement strand
TCCCTTGGTGCGTGTGTGCTCAGTTACTCACACTATAAGAAATTCAGCTATTACTGGTGGTTTTTTTTAAGATTAACCTGATATTACCAGCAATTTAAGAAAACACTGACGGCTTTTCGGTGGTTACCAAGCTAACAGAAAAAATGACATTGGAAACCGTTGCCGGCGATGTTTTTTCAGTGCTTTTTTTCCCGGCGGCTTTCTGGCAGCCAATACCGCTGGTTATTATCGGATTTATTACTGGTGGCATTCCGGGAGTCAAACCGTCAGAAAGCTTATAGACGACTAACTGGCGATTTTCACCGACGGCATTGCCGGTGGTTATAGCAGCCGACGTGCGATCGAACAACCGCTGGACAACATCGGTAAATCGCTGGTTAAATACCGACGGCTACCCAGCGGTCATCGCTGATGGTATTTCCGATGGTAAACACCACCGGAATGTTGCCGGATAACCACCGGGCAATGTCGGTAAACCGTCGGTAAAATACCGGCGGTTAAAAAAAAATTCCGGCAGCGTCAATCAACCATCCGGTATCGTCACTTCCAGCGGCAAAAACATGGAAATCGTGTTGTAAACTTGATTTCATGGATTGTGATTTTGATGTTAGCAGACACTTTGACTGCCTTCCTCTACTGATGTTTCAGGACCAAAAGATCAGACAACAAATGGAGCCAGCTCAAGATTGGGTAGACTAGGTCTGAGTCTGTCTGTAATTTTCTTTTTTCCTATTTTTGAGTCAATTATAAATGTTAGAAGGGATTGATGTTAAGTAACCCTACACACACACATACTTGAGAGATTTAGAATTTGTGTTCTTACTGACATCGTCCTGGACGATATTTATATCGGCCTGGACGATCGAGTTCAAAAGAGAAGTTTTAATCAAGTTTTCTTAGTTAAGGCTGCCGTAATTAACTTATCGGCCTGGATGATACTTGTATCGGCCAGTACGATATGCTCAAAATAGAAAAAAAATAGTTGCCATAATTAATTTAGGTATTCTGTATTTTTGGAATTCGGCGGGGATGATCGTGCGATTGGCCTGGATGATATTACACAATTATGGCTAAATTGATCTTGGAATCAAGGAAGTAATTAAGAATGATTGATACGATCACATCATCCTAGACGATCATGGGATCGGCCAGGACGATCTATTCAAAAAACCTTAGTTGCTCCTGGACGATAAATATCGGCCAGCACAAATTCTGGGCGATGCTCTGGATGATTTTCCTCTGATTTGAACTGATAGGCCGGAATGATTGTGAGGTCGGCCTGGATGATCAAACCAATTTTCAATCGTCCAGATCATCTTCAAGGCGATGTTCTGGCCAATCATCTGTGATTTGAACTGATCGTACAGGACGATATGTTTATCGTCCTGAACGATCAAATCGGCAACTTGCAATTGTTGGGTTTTCTGCCTTGCCGGGGGTGGCAAAAAGGTGTTTTGTAAGGGCTTCTCCGCCTAGCTATGGGGGCTAAAGGAGAGTCACGTTGGTAGTGCAATACTCAGAGGGCTCCTCCGGGGAGTGGACTTAGGTCAAGTTGATCGAACCACTATTGTGTTCTTTTTACTGTTTCCGCACTTTAATTTTCTGCACTTATTTTTTCATGGTGACTTTGGTTTGTGATATTTGTTCTTGGTTAGCCTCAGGACTAGTTCATAGGGCCTAAAATCCCTAACGAAATTTCAAGTGGTAACAGAGCGGGATTCATAAAAATTAAGTTTGAAAACTTTTT
>NW_021468965.1:0-269 GCF_001605985.2 Dendrobium catenatum | reverse complement strand
TAGGTACCAAATTGTTAAATATCAAAATTTTGATCAAGTGATTACCGTGGAAACATAAGTCATCTGACGTGCTTGTATGGAAAGAAAAGGTTAAAAGAATGTGATAATGGAGAAAAACAAACCAAATATAAACATGTGAGATTAGGATATGTTTCCTGTTCATTATTTATGAAAAACCATATTTGGATGATCTACTTATTTTTTGGTGCACAAATAAATAAAAAAATCATTTTTGGCAATCAAAATTGGAAAACACAATTAATTAAAAT
>NW_021468964.1:0-224 GCF_001605985.2 Dendrobium catenatum | reverse complement strand
ACTTAATACAAAATCTTTGAATTTTTTTTTTTTTGCTTTAAAATTTGAAGATTGTATGCATTTTTCAACTTGCATAGTTGGTAAATAAATTTTGGATAAATTGTGTATTACTTATGAATGAACTAATGAAGTCAAGCAATCTCGTTTGAATATTCTTTTGCCTGATTAGAACTTTTTTGTATGAAACCTTCTGAATCAATTTCTGAAATGTATAAAAGGTTTAC
>NW_021468963.1:0-322 GCF_001605985.2 Dendrobium catenatum | reverse complement strand
CATATATTATTTAATCATATATGAATTTTCATCATATTATAGCAATTAAAATGTAATTAAGTATGTATCATAATTGTATAATTTTCTCTAAGGATATGCAACATAAAATTCTATTGGGCAAAAACACACATTTTTAGAAAACAATAAAATTAATAGGGATTATTTAAAATAATGATTTAAGATTTTTATTGTACTATAATACTATTTTTTAACATATAGATAATTTTATATTCAATAAAAATCTCACAAATTTCAAAATCCCCATTATAAAATTTCTAGAAAATACTAAAATATTTGTAATATCAATCTTTTTAACATATAA
>NW_021468962.1:0-375 GCF_001605985.2 Dendrobium catenatum | reverse complement strand
GACACGTACCACGTCCTTACTGGCAAGAGATTGTTTAAGATTAGATCCTAGTGATATTTTCGACTAGGCATTTGGCTCTTTGTGAGCTAGAGTTTATTTGAATTTGTCCACCCCGGCAGACTGTTGCGGAGGGTGGATGGGCTTTGCTTTAAGTACGGATGGATGATTTCAAATTTAAATATTTTTGGGTTTTTTTGGATTTTGAGATTTTTGTGGAGTTTTTTGGAATTTTAGGATTTTTGTGGGTATTTGGGTGGAGTTATGAAATATTTGAAATGGATTTTGGATATTTTGGAGATATTTAAAAAATATTTAGAGAACCCCTCCGGTTGAGATCTGCATTCAACACGGCCATCATCGGGGTGTTTGGGGTCA
>NW_021468961.1:0-438 GCF_001605985.2 Dendrobium catenatum | reverse complement strand
TTCCCCCATTAAGCACAAGTTTATAGTTTCTTCCTCTAGTTCAGTCTCAGAGGAATCAGTGCCAGATTCTACCCAGAATGCCTTTTGGATTCTCTTTTTGTCCTTTTTAAACTTAGGTTTCTCCTCAATCTTTTCCTTGCTTGTGTTATCTTGAAGTGTCGAGCAATCAACTCTCACATGTCCAAGTTTCTTGCATTCAAAACAAACAACATCAGAGGATCCTTTAACATGTTTATGATCTTTACCTTTTCTCCAATTTTGATGGTGCTTTTGTTTCTTCCTTAGAAAACTTTTGAATTACCTAGTGATGAAGACAACTTCATCGCTTTCAGACCCGGAAGATTCAGAATCTGATTTGTGCGCCCTCAGTGCAATTGTTTTCTCCTTTTTCTTCTCACCTTTATCAAGATTTCTTTGATTCACCCCTTGCTCGTAAGC
>NW_021468960.1:0-261 GCF_001605985.2 Dendrobium catenatum | reverse complement strand
TGAAAGATGAAGATGACTAATACAAATGAAAAAGAAGCAAATTTAGAGGTATTGAACCCTACATGTGAGGCTGAGAAGAGACCAATTTGTTATGAAAGTGACTCAAATTAAAAATTCCCTTAATAATGATAATATATATGATTTTTAAATTGTTGCCAATTATTTCTGCTTTCTTTAAAAAGTAAGCGTAAATGAATAGGCAACTAAGAAAGAAAAAAATTAGGCTTGAACTTGATGTTATATAATTCTTTATGCAATTCA
>NW_021468959.1:0-225 GCF_001605985.2 Dendrobium catenatum | reverse complement strand
AAGCAAATTACAAATGTTACATTAATCCAAGTATCTCAAGCTCATAACAGTAAAGCAGATTCTTTAGCAAAACTTGCTAAAGAAATGGCGAACATGGATGACGAGCCAGTACTAATCAGTGTTAACACATGTCGAGTACTAGAGCCAGCAATTCTGTATTCCCCGCAGGAAGAGGGGTCATCAAATCAAAGTCAGGAGGATATAACTTCGGTTATTCCTCAATCT
>NW_021468958.1:0-296 GCF_001605985.2 Dendrobium catenatum | reverse complement strand
GATTTTGTGAATTTGCAAAAACCGGATTGTGATGGCGGCCAAAAAAGTGGATGCCTTGGAGGAAATACTTGAACAGGAGATGAATCAAATCAAAACGACGGTGGAGGAATGGATTTCTTCAATGGAGGGACAAGTCACCAATCTTCGAGATATGATGAAAAAAAATGTTGGAAATTCAAAATCAAATGGTGGCAAAAGGGAGGGAAGGAAAAAAGTACGATTTCTTAAATTCGTAGGGAGGAAGATGAGGTGGAAATCATGGAAGGTGAAGGAAGAAGACCCATCTGGAGCCTGTC
>NW_021468957.1:0-322 GCF_001605985.2 Dendrobium catenatum | reverse complement strand
ATCAATCCAAAACTAAAGAATTTATCCATACAAGAAAAACAAGTGAAACAAACTCACTTTCAGTAATAACACAAAAGAAAGAGAGTATAGAAGAAAAGTTATCACCAGATGGGTTCAATGATCTCCCGGATGCACTTTGAACTTATAAAAGTTTTTCCACAAACATTGACTAAACTCTCTTTTGAACTGGATATTGTGCTCCCTGAATTCCCTTAGTTATCACTCCTAAGAAAATTACAGAGAAGCACTTTGAAGAATGAAATGAACTAAGTGAATAAAATCTTATACTAATATTAAAAATGGACTATTTATAGAAATAATA
>NW_021468956.1:0-241 GCF_001605985.2 Dendrobium catenatum | reverse complement strand
TATCCGATCATGGTTACCCTAAGCTCGAACGTTCTTTTAGGGTAGAATCGTCTTTTAAAATTAATGACCTAACTAAAAAATTTAATTATATATGAGTAAAAAGGATCCATTCATCACTTGATTCAAGAAAAAAATATCTTACAAAATAATAAACCAAAGTAAATTTATCACAATCGCAAAACAATCGAACTCAAGCCTTTGGTATATGAAAACTTCTAATTTTTTTAAAGATTTGAAAAGA
>NW_021468955.1:0-245 GCF_001605985.2 Dendrobium catenatum | reverse complement strand
AAGGGGATGGAAGTTCCAGTAGACACTTAAGCTTCCTTCTTTTTCATATAGTACAGGACGATTGCCAATCCTTCTCCTCTTGTTGATTACGCAGTTAGAATAAAAGCTCAAGCAGTTCACGCAGCATATCTCTCACCCCCTCGATCGCTTGAAAGCGCTTGGTCCGCAAGACTGAGAGGGACCTCAGTCCTCGGATGTGGAACTCTGCCACAACGCCTCCCAGAAGGCTAGCTCGGTAGTGCTCA
>NW_021468954.1:0-228 GCF_001605985.2 Dendrobium catenatum | reverse complement strand
GAAAGAGGGTCTAGGGACAAGTGTATTAGTGTTATACCCCCCAAAGTTGACATAATTTGTGAAATCTATTATTGATGACCATAGCCATTTGTTTGAAGTATTTTCAGGGTAGTATTGAATTGAAATTTAACCATGTTAACAAATTCAATAAATTTGTGTATTACTTTAGATTTTTTAAAGAGATGTCAAACCCAACAAAATTTTGTATATTCATCAATAAATTAAATA
>NW_021468953.1:0-643 GCF_001605985.2 Dendrobium catenatum | reverse complement strand
TTTTCTCCCACCAGAATTCTCTGCCACTCTCTCTCTCTCTAGCCCTCAGCCCTTAGGAGAAAATGAATTTGATTTTTTAGTGAAATGATTTTTTTATTTAAAATTTGGCCTAGCATTGTGGCCTCATCACCATGCTCCCTCAAAGAGCCCACAGTGCCACGCATAGCCTAACTGTGCTGAATTATTATCCAAAGTTTTTGAAAGCATTGTTGCCGAAGTGCTACCAACCTTAACGATGCAGTGTCCTTGAGGAAAAATTTCAAACTTTTCAAATATTCAAACAGATCCTCGAGGTCCATTTTAGAACACATTCAAATTCTCACATGAACACAACATTCTTAACAACATGCAAAAATGTTTAAATGCAGAAATTTAACAGGTTACCTTGAATCTGATCAGGTCAAAATGGTTTGAAGGGTACTCTAACTTTCCATGTTTCTCATGAGGTATCCCTCTTTTTTTTCATCATTAATCATGTTCAACATAAGTTAATGAACTATGGTCCTATAATGTTTATAATTTGGGACTTAGTGTGTGAGTAAAATTCAAAATTCCTATTATAAACTAATAAGTAGATATGCTTTCCATGATTACTCTATAATCTTCTCTCTATTATAACCTACAATAACAAGTGATGAATGCA
>NW_021468952.1:0-263 GCF_001605985.2 Dendrobium catenatum | reverse complement strand
CTCTTGCACTTTCACCATAGCTCTCTCTCATCACTTTATTTATCTTACACACTCTTTCTATCACTCTCTGGCTATCCCTCTCTCTACTCTCTTTTAGTCTCCACTATCTCCTTATTGTTATAACTTAGTCATTTTCTATCTATCTAAAAAACATCTCTACCTCTTTCTCTCTCTTCCTTTCCATCTTGCTCTCTTTTAACAATCTCTTTATCACTATCCATCTCCTTCTCTCTCCCTCTTTAATTCCCTCTATCATCTCTTAC
>NW_021468951.1:0-264 GCF_001605985.2 Dendrobium catenatum | reverse complement strand
TATATATTATTGCGGGCTAGAATATATGCGGCGATAGAGTTTTAATTATATGTCTTAGTTTTGTACGGATATTCAGCTCATACACAGAGAACACAAGATTTTTTACGTGGAAAACCCTTGAAAGGGGAAAAACCACGGGGTCTAGCCCAGTTGAAAATGATTCCACTAGAATTTGAGTCAGTTACAATGGGCTGACTCGCCTCCGAGGGCGATCAGATTACAAGTAATAATTGTATGATAGAAGTCCGGGTGTCTGGCGATGAT
>NW_021468950.1:0-315 GCF_001605985.2 Dendrobium catenatum | reverse complement strand
AAGAGCCTCTATATATAGGCTTTAAAAGAAATGAAAAAACAACTTTGCCCCTTGGGCTTACATAAGATGACCCTTAAATAAGGGTAAAAATGTAAAATGTATAATTAAAAAATAAATATTACAAATAAAATTTAAGATAACGTGGGACGATCACGGCCGTTGATCTTCAACTCCTCGGATTGGCATGAACGGTTGGATGTCCGCACCATTCTCCCGGGGTGTAAAAGAGCTCGACTCCGTTGAGTCCACACCTCGGGTAACCAAGCTCTGATACCAAAATGATGTAGAACGAACATGCGAAGATGAATTACTTTA
>NW_021468949.1:0-256 GCF_001605985.2 Dendrobium catenatum | reverse complement strand
TACAAATGGATTAGATTGGGTCGGGATTCTATAAGTGGTCTAATAGGCCCATAAAGCCTTTGGCAACCTCTCATCCCATTGAATTTTGCTATCATCAAGGTTTTTTTTTTTTTTTTTTTTTTTTGATAATCTGCACCAAAGTCTAGTTGAAGGCCTCTACTAACCCATTAGGTCGAGCGTAATACATTTTTTATCATCTCTAATTAATGTTATGAAATTATATAAAATTGTTGATTTTTATAGACTTGAATGTAGA
>NW_021468948.1:0-217 GCF_001605985.2 Dendrobium catenatum | reverse complement strand
AAGCATGCCCAAAAGATGATTTTCCACTCCCTGTATCTGAACTCTTAGTTGACAACACTTCCAACTACGACATATTCTCCTTCATGGATGGATCGTCAGATTACAATTAAATCAAGATGGCGCTCGAAGATGAAAAGCACACGTCGTTCAGAACGCCCATCGGCATTATCTGCTACACATTCATGCCATTTGGCCTGAAGAATGCTGGTGCTACCTA
>NW_021468947.1:0-322 GCF_001605985.2 Dendrobium catenatum | reverse complement strand
TATAAGTAGCCGACTTTATCGTCCAGGCCGATATGGGCATCGACCTAGCCGATTTGGACAAACTCAGAAGATCATTCAGAGCATCGCTCTGGATACACTCCTGAACGATTAAAATTTGGCTTGATCGTCCCGGCCGAACTCATAATCGTCCTGGCCGATCAGTTCAAATCAGAGGCAAATTGTCCTGAGCATCGCCCTATTTTTGAGTTGGCCAATATTTATCGTCCTGAAGTAACTTAAGAATTTTGAATGGATCATCCTGGCCGATCTTGCGATCATCTCGGACGATATGATCATATCAATCATCCTTAATTACTCCCTT
>NW_021468946.1:0-203 GCF_001605985.2 Dendrobium catenatum | reverse complement strand
ACAATGAGGGGAAAGTGAATGCTCTCTATTACCTTATTCAAAGACTCCTACCAATAGAAATTTGATATCCCTCAATCGAGAAGCATTTCTTGCTTTAGTATTTGCAACCTAAAAACTAAGTCACTATAGGCTTTTTTGTTTAATCAGCTTGATTTCTAGAGTTAAAATGTTGCAATATCTTATGACCTAACCTACATTATTAG
>NW_021468945.1:0-322 GCF_001605985.2 Dendrobium catenatum | reverse complement strand
CTTCAAAGGAGCTCATTAATTGCAAGTAGCCAACTTATTGTCCAGGCCGATATGGACATCGGCCTGGCCGATCAGTACAAATCCCATCAGATCAGCCAGAGTATCGCCCTGGATGGACTCCTTGACAATTGAAATTTGGCTTAATCGTCCCGGCCGATCTCACGATCGTCCTGGCCGATCAGTTCAAATCAAAGGAAAATTGTCCTAAGCATCGCCCTATTTTTGAGCTGGCCGATATTTATCATCTTGAAGTAACTTAAGGTTTTTTACTAGATCGTCCTGGCTGATCCTATGATCGTCCAGGACGATATGATCGTATCAA
>NW_021468944.1:0-654 GCF_001605985.2 Dendrobium catenatum | reverse complement strand
CACTTTGAGAAGATCTCCTTTCAAGATCTTTAGTGTAGTAGAGTCTTTTCGTATATCGGGTTGCTATTGTACCCGAAATACTTAAAGATCTTGATCACCGTTGTCATAGGTGATATTCATACTTGTTATCCACAAGTTGTTTGTAGCCATTTGCAGAGGACTGTTGTACTCACTACGACCTCCTGAAGGTGTTTGTAGAGGACCCATTGCTTCTGCATCGTATCTACCCTTTCACCAATCTCGGGTGGGTTGTTGATTGTACTTGTGCCCACAGTGGTTCGTTGTGCCTACGAGGTATCCACTGCTGTTATCCACAAGTGACTTGTATGTATTTGAGGAGACTTGTTGTATTCACTAAGAGCTCCTGGAACTGTTCGTAGGAGATGTACTTGTGTCCACAGTGTTTCGTTGTACATACGACGTACACACTGTTGTTATCCACAAGTATTCATGTGCATTTACGGGAACCCGTTGAAGCCACTACGAGCTCGGGGAGTACTCGTAGGGGAGTCGTTGTCAATTTTGCCATTTCCACCTTTCACCAATCTCAGGTGGTATCTTTGACTAGCATTGAATGTGAGAGGGCGATGATGCTCAAACCAGGCTCAAGTTCAAGTCCCTTTCAGGATCAATTTAAATCAGGTTCATGTCTGA
>NW_021468943.1:0-419 GCF_001605985.2 Dendrobium catenatum | reverse complement strand
TCCAACTCCGGCAAGAAGCAGAGCATAAGTTTCTACAACAACATCTATGTCATTTTGAACTCCATCAACCTACTTTGGAAATTCAAACTGCCCCAAGCTTCATTTTGTAACAATGACATATTTTCATTTAAGGGTCGGATTGGGACAACTATAACTTTTTATAAATGTCATACATTTTTGAAAATTATTATAAAAAATAGCTTCCTAACACAAATTTCTTGAAAATAATGAAAAAATAGTAGTCAAATATAGTCAAAAGAAAATTTTGTAAGGAAAAAATCATATGTTTTGACTAACCTAAAATAATTAAATATGTAAGGTTGAAAATAACAAATGTGTTCAACTAGAAAATTGTAATTATAAAGGCAAGATTTATGACTTGGTCTCTTGTGAAAAATTGAAGAAATAATAGAGGGTAA
>NW_021468942.1:0-1056 GCF_001605985.2 Dendrobium catenatum | reverse complement strand
TAGAGCCACTAATTTTGCCCCAATCCAAGCTTAGGATTGACCCTTGTAGCGATTTGAAGGTTACTTAGAGCTCACCATGGATGGTTTAGTTAACCACCTTAGAATACTCCATTTGAGCTCAAATTTTGTGGGTTTATTCCTTAGGGTCAAGTGATCCTATGGTCCAAATTCCACCAAATTTAGAGTTCATTTGGTTCCCCAAGTAGGAGCCTAAGAAAATCCTTCTTAGAAATGGCCTATTAACCCTAATCAATTGATAATGAATTGTCTTTATCTCATAAAATAATTTTCCCTAATTAATCTCATAATCAATGAGAATTGGAACCCTCTTAAATTGATTTCTAGATTTTTCTTAATTTAGTCCTTAGGTAAAATCAAGGGTTAACCAGCTTTACTAATTAAAAAAGAACATTAAAAATCCCAAAAGATCTTTAAACACTTGATGATCCGTCCTTAGGCCCTTTATGGCCTTTGGAACTGATCTCAAGGAGTTTGGGACTCATTTGGGTTCAAATCCTTAAGCAGCCCCTTAGTTGTAATAATTTGGTAATCCTTACGAATATGTATAACTTCTAAAATCCACTACTAATTATAGAAAATTTAAGCTAATCAAACTCAATGGCTAATGACTTCAATTCGAATCTAGTGTTCTCTAAAAATATTAAACCTCCATAATTTGGTCAAAATCAAGGAGTCAACATTTTAGGTGACCTTAGGTTAAAATTGGGTCAAAACTTCTAAAAGTTATAAATTTTCATAGAAAATTCCAAATTGAATGTACCACCTATCTAACAACTCATAATTAGGTCTAGTATTTATTAAAAATCTGAAACCCTTAAGGTTAACTCTAGTTTTAAAAATAAAAAATTGACTCCTTAGTTAACATAACCGGATAATCCTCTAAAATCTATTACCTCCCCTAAATTTCAGAATTTTCTTAATAGGTTATTAAAATTCTCAACCAACCCATTAAAATCAGTAACCAACTCCCCTTAATATTAATCCACTCCTTTAATTCGAACCAATTTAAAATAACTTAATCAACCCCGATTGCTA
>NW_021468941.1:0-269 GCF_001605985.2 Dendrobium catenatum | reverse complement strand
ATCTTTATAAAATAATGAACCAAAGTAAATTTGTCACGATCACGAAACAATTGAAATGAAGCCTTTGAGAATCAAAACCTCTAAGTTTTAAAAGATTTAAAAAGAGAGAATAACTTTCTTTTGAGTGGGCTCATTTTATGCCTCTTGTCAATTGAGTGGTGCTTTGCGCATCTTTTTATAGATTTTTAATTTTGGCGTCTTTGCACTTCTTTTGTTGGCATCATTGGCCAAAAATTTTTGCAAGCTACATTCTCTTTTATAACCTCTTT
>NW_021468940.1:0-267 GCF_001605985.2 Dendrobium catenatum | reverse complement strand
AGAAATAGTAAATCTATATGCGAACAATAAATCCATATACAGTAGTAACAATGAATCTATAGGCAGCAACAGTATCAATGATTCTATACTATTCATGTCAATGCTATCAATGTCATATCTATATCCATCCATTTCTATATCAATGCTCAATGTCGATGCACAGCAATCAATCAATGAAATCAATGAAATCGTACGATCTAGTAGTAAATCCAATCAAAGTCGATAAAGTAGAAATCTATAAAACAACGAATCCATAAAGCAATACAG
>NW_021468939.1:0-236 GCF_001605985.2 Dendrobium catenatum | reverse complement strand
ACTAGGTCTATGGCATGTTGAATGTCCCTTAAAGGTGGCAGTTGGTTGGGTAAATCTTCAGGAAAGACATCAGAAAAAGTCTCCAACAGTGGTTTTACCTTTTCAGGGATTGGTTCTTCTTGATCTACACTTATTTCCCGGGCTACGAGCGCGTAAAGAGGGGCTCCTGACTCCAGTTCCATACCTAAGTCCTTAGCAATTATCAAGTTCAAGTCCGTGTTGGGTTTCAGAGAGTT
>NW_021468938.1:0-281 GCF_001605985.2 Dendrobium catenatum | reverse complement strand
CTACTAAACCAAATTACAAAAGATTCTAATAACATTCATCGAGCCAAAAATAAAAGGGGAAAATTAATCACCATTAGGATATTCCTTCCATCCGCAAACGTACCCTGCACAAAACGAGCGCGAAGCTCCAAAAACCTACAAAAAAGGTTTGCAAGGATACTGAAACAAAAATTATAGAACCAAAAAGAGTTTAAAGTAGAATGGAAAAGGATATGATAAATGGTTAAACTCCCTGGGTGAAAATAGTTCAGCTTGATTTTATACCAAGTGTTAAAATAGCC
>NW_021468937.1:0-318 GCF_001605985.2 Dendrobium catenatum | reverse complement strand
TCTTTTTTAGGAGTAAGCAAAGCAGGTACAGCACAAGTACTTAGACTTTCCTTTATTAAACCCTTTTCTAAAAGTTCAGTCACTTGCTTAGAAAGCTCTTTATGTTCATTTGGACTCATCCTGTAATGTGAAAGATTAGGCAATGTTGCTCCTGGAATTAAATCAATGTGATGTTGAATGTCTCTCATAGGAGGTAAGCCAGTTGGTAACTCGTCAAGTGTTAAATCAGAAAATTCATTAAGCAACGGTTGCATTTCCTTAGGAATTTCAAGAGCCAAATCTGATTCTTTTCCAAGCACCAAATAAGCCACTTCAAAT
>NW_021468936.1:0-365 GCF_001605985.2 Dendrobium catenatum | reverse complement strand
TTCGATCTCACATTCACCCTATTCAGAACATAACATGCAGTGCTAACCGCTTTAGCCTAAAAATATCTAGGAAGTGAGTATTCTGCCAACATTGCTCAGGCTGCTTCTATTAATGTTCTATTTTTCCTTTCAACTACCCCATTTTGTTGAGGGGTTCTAGATGCAAAAAAATTGTTATCAATCCCTTTTTCTTTATAAAAAAATTCAAATCTTTTATTTTCAAATTTTCCTCCATGATCACTTTTTAAAGAAATTATTTCACATCCTAATTTTCTTTGAATCCAAGTTGAAAAATTTCTAAATTCTTCAAATGATTCACTTTTATGATAAAGAAATCTAACCCAAGTGAATCTTGAGAAATCATC
>NW_021468935.1:0-311 GCF_001605985.2 Dendrobium catenatum | reverse complement strand
AAGCCCTCTCGCCCTTTTCATTTAACCCACGAAGCACCATCTGGTCGGTTGAGAGCTTGCTAGTATCAACTCTGAGGTATGCGAGGGTTTTTATCTTCATTATGTTGACCGATGCATCCGGATCAACGAGAACTCTTGATAACTTAAAATTTCCCACATCTACAGTAATGTAAAGGTGATGATTATGGTCGGCAGTTTTCAAGAGCAAATCTTCATCTGAAAAGGTAACTCCAGGAACCTCTTTGAAGTAGAATGCCTCACCTTTTGAAGTTGTAGCCAAGTGGGTTAAACAAATCTCGGGGTCGAGAAGT
>NW_021468934.1:0-445 GCF_001605985.2 Dendrobium catenatum | reverse complement strand
CTTCAAAGAAGTGTGCCCAAAAACAACAATGCCTACAGATCTCTAAACTTGCTAATGCATATATAAATGTCCAAAGGGTTAGAAGAACTCTTCCTCTCGTCTCCTACAACTTTAGTGACACCTAAGGACAAAAATTAAGGACCAAGTCCTAGAAAACATATACTTATGGTGCATGTTCCTCATAGGATGGAGATATTAAAATAAAGACTTAGTGGCACGTTTTCCTAGGTTTAGTTCTTCTTAATCCATTAATAATCAACCAACCATTTATAACTTAACTCTTAAAATGTATTAAAAAAATATTTAATTCTTAATCAAATTATAATTAACACTTATAATTATTAAATTACAAAATCTAAAACATAAACCTAAATCAAATTTAACTAATTTAATAATCAACCCTTAACTAATCTAAAGTCTAAAAGATGTAGACTTAAAATTAGAA
>NW_021468933.1:0-1350 GCF_001605985.2 Dendrobium catenatum | reverse complement strand
AACTATCTAATTTCTAAAACTATCACATTAATATTTGAAAAAGCCTCTAAAACATCAAATTTGAAATCACATAAACATAAAATCAGTAATATTCATAAAGTTACCTTTCCTCAGGATCTCCTCTTCTACGGCAAACATTTCCACCGCTTCTACTCATTTTTTTGATTAATTTAAGCTTACCTGAAAAATGTTAACAACTAACATTAAATCGAAGTTCAGTAAGTAAAACACAATTCTAAACATCAATAATCAAGGCAAACTTAATAATATGCTATATGTCACATTTTATATGAACATAACATTAAATGGTTTTTAAAAACATGCAATTAAACATATTATATCAAAAAACTATTCTTTCATTTTTATTTTCATATTCATATCGATATACTTAGCTTTCTCATTTCGTATATATTACAACCGTTACAGGAGCCACCGTCTAGTACCATAAAGACACTCATTTACCATTTTCTTTTCCATATCATTTACCATTTTAACGTACACGAGTACAACGTCCCCAGATAGTACCATAAGAGAGTGAGCTCTATTTATTCAGTATGCACATACAAGCATTCAATATAGCATTCATATCATCTCATATCATTTCATTTCTATTACGTATGCACTTTGTATGATAATGTCATAAGATATAACATATGAATTGTATGATTAATCATTGGACAAAAATAACATAATCATGATCTAAAAAAGGCCTTAAAAAAATTCATAAATATGCTTGGACTTTTAAAACCTAAAATTTGAGAGGTAACAAAAGTATTACTGAAATAAAGAATCATGTATACTTATAGAAATTAAAAATTTTATTTCCCTTTGATAATCATCCTTCCTTCAATGTCACCATGATTATCACCTATAAACATTAATATTTTTTTCAAAATTCTTCATAATAAATCTAAATTAAAATTCTCATTCTCTTCTTAAATTATCGTAAGTTCTTTCTCTTCCTCTCCCACTCTCCAAATAATCACATAAAACAAAATATATTCTAAAAATTCAAAATTTTATATAATTATATATTTTAACCAAAATAATCCTTTTTTCATAACCTAAATTAATTTAAAATAATTTCTATTTTCGGATTTAAAATAATTTAAAAAATAGAAAAATAATATTTTGTAAGAAAAATTCAATTTATTTTCTTAAAAACCCTCTTAGGACCCTTAGGAATCACATTTACAAAAGCACTTTCAAAATTTCCAACTATAGAGAAATATCCTAATTTTTTTAACTCAATACTTTTAAAGAAAAACTATATTTCTATGCATAAAAATATTTCCTAAACCTTCCCTTACATATCTTCTAAAGAAAATGAGAAGTTTCTACTAAACCCTA
>NW_021468932.1:0-256 GCF_001605985.2 Dendrobium catenatum | reverse complement strand
CTAACATCTTTAGTTATTATTTGCTAAAGCCATCATTGCCATTATCAAATTTTAAATCAAATGATCGATCCAAATCCTTCAAATAATAAACTCAAATTTCTAAACTTTTCATCCTAATTTTCTATCAAACATCAAAATTCCTTCAATTCATATACTCAAATCTTCAACTTCAACTTTGGATCCAGTTGATTGTTTCGGTCAACACCAATACGCATGATCAACTTTGGCAAGTTTATCATGCCTATTGGGGGTCCAT
>NW_021468931.1:0-964 GCF_001605985.2 Dendrobium catenatum | reverse complement strand
CCATTCGAACCTTAAGCTTTAGGCTGTCGAAAGACTTTAAGTTTTTCTGACTCAATTTGTTAGAGTTTGTAGTTACAAAAATATCTTTCCTGACTTTTGAACCTTGGTACATTGGAAAAGATGGAGTCTTAAGCTTTTTGAAGATGACCTGTACATACTTTGAAGAGAATTCATTGTATCTACCTTAAGAGAATATTTGTATTGATAATTTTAAATATTTATTCGAGGATTTCGGCATGCAGCGCGATGTCGACCCGAATAAATATTTAAAATGCCCCCAGTCTTATGGGGGATTTCATATAAATCTTGTATTTAGAGATTTTAAATATTTATTCGGGGATTTCGGCATGCGGCACAATGTCGACCCGAATAAATATTTAAAATGCCCCCAGTCTTATGGGGGATTTCATATAAATCTTGTATTTAGAGATTTTAAATATTTATTCGGGGATTTCGGCATGCGGCACGATGTCGACCCGAATAAATATTTAAAATGCCCCCAGTCTTATGGGGGATTTTTATGAGTTCTTTGAAATGCATTCTTGTGACACAAGAGAATTTTAAAATGTAAAGCATATACGCTAGTAACCATGTATAAAATACACAGTGCATTAAATAAAATATTTTCTTGAGAAATTTTACGCGTAATACTTCTTTAGGTATCGACCATTGATCGGCGGCATGGGCCTTTGATCGTGCAGATTGATAAGTTGATAGGCTCCTCCTTGGTACACCTTTTCGATGACGAAGGGGCCTTCCCAATTGGATACGAATTTGCCACCGATTTTTCGATGTGGGATGATTGGTCTTCTCAGCACCAGAACCAATTCTCCTTCTTAAAATGCTCGATGGCGCACCATCCGATCAAATGATTTTACCATCCTTGCTTGATAGATCTCTAAGTTCTGTTGAGCTTGCAGTCTAATCTCATCGAGTGCATCAAGTTCCTCCATTCTTAGGCGAG
>NW_021468930.1:0-367 GCF_001605985.2 Dendrobium catenatum | reverse complement strand
CATATTTTGATAATTCCCAGAACTAGATCTACTAAGAGGTCATGTGCTACAGGTAACATCTCATCAAAAAGCTTATCTCAGAATTTTATTTTATTTTTTTAAAGGAGCTTAAGTTAAACTGAAGATGGCTCCAGAAACTCCAAACTTGTTAGATCTATTGAGGCAAAGTTAACTAGAGGTGCTAAGAGAAAAAATTTACAAAAAATCAGGCAGTAATAGAAGCAACAAAAGTAACCAAGAAAATTCGCTGAAAATGAAGAAAAGGTGCAAAAGCAGAAGAGATCGGAGATATTATAAAAAATACTAAAGGGATGAAATAATAGAGGAAGGAAAGCTATCTCTCACCTGAAATCCCGGCGGTGCAGTA
>NW_021468929.1:0-392 GCF_001605985.2 Dendrobium catenatum | reverse complement strand
TCAGTGTTCCTTATCGAATCCTATCATATAAGGGTCTTTCATTTAGAAGTACCAAAATAAATAGCTTTATTAAATGTTATAATATTGATTAGAGATAACTCAATAATTTGTTACCCTTGAGAAAATAGATTAGCTGAGGCCTTAAATAAAATATTGGTCCAAATTTTAAAAAAGATATTAGATGACAACAAACATAAATGGCATGACAAGTTAGGAGAAGCTTCATGGATAGATAGAACCACATATAAAACTTATGTACTTTAATGTGTAGTAACTTTACAAGAGCAGAAAACATAGATAAATTTAAACCATGGTATAAATCATGTTGTACAACCTTCAGTAGATTATCAAATATATTTCTTTCATCTTTGTCGATAAAATTATTACCTTCC
>NW_021468928.1:0-231 GCF_001605985.2 Dendrobium catenatum | reverse complement strand
CTCACACACTCTCTCTCTCTTTCTCTCTCTCTCTCTCTCCTTATTCTTCCTTTTTTTCTTGTTCTTCTTCTTCTCTCTCTCTCTCCCCTCTCCTCCTCTCTCTCTCTTTCTCTCTCTCTCTCTCTCCCCTTCTTCTTCTTCTTCTTTTATTATTATTATTCTTCTTCTTCTTCTTTTCTTCTTCTTCTTCTTCTTCTCCTCTCTCCCCCCCCTCTCTCTCTCCCTCTCCCT
>NW_021468927.1:0-280 GCF_001605985.2 Dendrobium catenatum | reverse complement strand
TCAGTCACTATACTGAAATCCCAAAAGTCTCAGCAAATGCAAGCAAAAAGGCCACGGATCCAGCCAAATACAGAGCCAAAACCACGACTTTAGCACAGGAAACCAGGAGGCATTTCACGGGTAAAGCAGGGGATTAATTCTCGATAAAGGGGGGAAGTCACGGCAGTAAAGAGGGCAGCAAATCGAAGGGTCAAGCTAGCAAACTGTGAATGATAAAACCAGAGAAGAAAAACTGCAGCAGCTCAAGGGTCAAAAGGGAGAGGAAAAGGCAATATAAATT
>NW_021468926.1:0-656 GCF_001605985.2 Dendrobium catenatum | reverse complement strand
TGCAAGCTATATTCTCTTTTATAACCTCTTAAAAAATATTAGTTGTGAATATATCTTCTCAGATATTAGAGAATAGGAGCTCTATCTCTAACATAAGAAAGAATTTCCACAAGCAGAATTAATAATCAAAGACAAGAGTAACGAGGGATCTTGATGTGATAAAAAGACTTTAAACATTATAAATATAAGATAGATTTTCTTAAGCAAGCATAAGAAAAGATCTCAATTTCATAAACAATCTTTAATTTAATATAGATTTTTGATTAGAAAAGAAAACTATGCCACTAAAAATAGGTTAGAGAAAGAGACACAATCAAAGAATATTTTTATCATCTAGGAGATTAGGAGATGAAAACCATAATGACTACAAATTTTCAAATGCAAGGACAAGAAATATAATTTCATTTCAGTGATGATTTTGAAGACTAAGAAAAAGAAACAAAATAAAAATAAAACACACTAAAAACTAATAAAAAACAAAAGCAAAAGCATGTAACTAAAAGATCAAGTTTCATGCATTTATGTTAATCACACCCAATCTGGCCCTTAAAGAACTGAAAGTGTCGAAGGCCAGTGGTTTAGTAAAGATGTCAGCCAATTGATTCTCAGTTGTCACATGCTGTAACTCAATGTCTCCCTTAGTCACATGATCTCTA
>NW_021468925.1:0-248 GCF_001605985.2 Dendrobium catenatum | reverse complement strand
AGACCAGTTAAGTATTTTTTTAGAAAAAAATCAGTTAAGTAAAAAATTGTAGATAAATTTAGTTAAGTAATCATACATTTTTTTCATATTCCTAATGATCTGACAGATTCATTAATGACTATTACATCTCTCTTTTCACATTTATTTAAGCAGAAATTTGATTATTTAAGTTATAGCCTCAAATAAGAATTTGCCACATAGATAATTTTGGCTCATTAAAATCTTTTTAATAAAGTATTATAAAGTTT
>NW_021468924.1:0-411 GCF_001605985.2 Dendrobium catenatum | reverse complement strand
TTTGAGAAAATAAGAACCATTCAAGGAGAAGAGATTAGAAAAGAGTAAGAAGAAGAATTTAGAGGAAAGAAGATGAAAATGTAGAGGATATACCCAAGATTTAGAAGATTGCTGGCGTGCAACTACTGTAGGAGAGACGGAGGGGGCTTCGTATGGAGAGGAGGCTGATTTCGTGTAACTTGAAGAGGAGAGGAGAGTGGATGTTGGGGTTCCTTGTGAATGGGGAGGAGGAGTTCTGAATTTTTTTTTATTTTTTAGAGAGGGAGATGAGAGGAGGTCGGTTGAGGGAGAGGAGAGTGGGTGGTTATGGGTTGAGGAAGAGGAAGAGTGGGTGGTTATGGGTTGTTGCTGAACCCTTTGACTGTGGACCATTCGTTGGACATTTGAAGGCCTTAATGATTTCAGAATTCG
>NW_021468923.1:0-1214 GCF_001605985.2 Dendrobium catenatum | reverse complement strand
GCACTCAAACAATGCTATCAAAGCACAGTTAAAGTGCAGTCAAAACACAGTTCACGTGACAAATTTTAATCGGATATCCAGTTCTATTGTTAGGGTTTAGGGTCCGGACCTAATAATTTTCACAAAAAATGGAGTTATTATTCTGTACGGGCACAGGACAGGAGAACCGTCCAGCGGTACCGAGGGATATCGAGTGCGGGTAGCGAGCTATTGTTAGGGTTTAGGGTCCGGACCTAATAATTTTCACAAAAAAATGGAGTTATTATTCTGTATGGGCACAGGACAGGAGAACCGTCCAGCGGTACCGAGGGATATCGAGTGCGGGTATCGAGCTGGGTACCAAACAATGGGGTGACATGGCATTTTTTTTATTGGTTTCCGAACGCCCTCCTAAAATTATTGGGTTCGAACACCGTATGTCGTTTAGAGCCCAATGAAAATGTGCCACATCACTTTCTATTCGGCATTGAACAGTACCAAGCAGTACATAGCTCATTACTGCTCAGTACTGCTCGGTACTGCTCAGTACTGAACTCAATACTGCACAGTACCGAGCTCGGTATTGCTCGGTACTGAATAACGTGGCTGAACCTGATTGGTCTCCGAACGATAAGTTGTGTCCGGTGTCTGAACCCAATAAATTTCCCAAAAAAAAAAAATATTGCTGTGTTATAAAAGCTTAAAGCAAATTTTTTATAAGAACAGTAAGAGATTGAGGCATAATTATTCAGTCGCCATTTTTACTACATGTAGTATATTCATAAAAAAATAGTTACATAATTTATTGATCAATATTTTTTGTTAAAATGGATCTTAAAAAAAAATCATTATTTTTATAAAAAATAAGACCAAACAATTAATAAGAGAAACGGCTATTGAACTTTCTTTAGGTTATATTTGTAAATACTAGTTGAACCTTTCCTTCTCACATCTCTATATATATCTACTATACTCATTACTTTTAATATACAGAATTACTTTTTCTATTCCTAGTCTTGTCAGTATTCTTCTTCCTCCTTCTCTTTATTTCTGTCATGGTATCAAAGCCAAGTTGGCTCCATGGCTGATCAAGAATCAGCTATCTCTCCCGCCTCCACCCCTGACTCCAACTCAGGAAACACCTCCGACTGCACCGCGTCGGCGCTGTGATGCCCCAGAATCAAATAGTGAAAGGATTCGTCTGACATTCCGATCGAACTCCATTCCAGTTGCCT
>NW_021468922.1:0-228 GCF_001605985.2 Dendrobium catenatum | reverse complement strand
GTTAGAATGAGAAAGAGGGAGGAGGATAGGGAGAATATGTGAGATTTGGAAGAGAAAATAAAAGAGAAAAAGGGAGAGATAAATTGAGTTAAAGAGGTAGAGTGAGAGAGAAAAGCTAGAGAAAGTTTGAGAGTGAGGGGGTGAAATAGAGAAAGAAATATATTTTTGTAAAGAGAGAGAGGAGGTGAGAGAGGGAGATAGATGGAGAGCGAAGTGATGGATAAAGGG
>NW_021468921.1:0-233 GCF_001605985.2 Dendrobium catenatum | reverse complement strand
CGAAAATGGGGTTTTGATTACCCGCCCCGTCGCAAGCTTCGCAACGAATTCCCTTCTCACCACGCTAGAGAAAAGCGTGCATGAGTTAGTCGTTCGCCGTGTTGCAAGCGCCGGGAATGGGTTTTTCAAAGTTTTAGGGTTTAGGAACTTATACCTTAGCTTTCCGTCGAGGTGGTGCTGGCACGTAAGTCAATGAGAGAAGCATATTTCTTTATTATAATTAGTCATAATTA
>NW_021468920.1:0-289 GCF_001605985.2 Dendrobium catenatum | reverse complement strand
ATTTAACAAACTTTTTTTTTTTTTTGAACAAAAACATAATTTTATTCAAAGAAAAAAAGGGGTACAACATCTAGAGGTCAATAGCCCATGATAAAAAAAAATCCAATTGAAACAAACAGATCATAATAAGTAATGAAAGGGAAATAAGGAATGGAGGCCCCCTACACCAACCTCACAGCCATGAACGGACCATCCGTAGGTGACGGCTATATGAACGCAGTCAATACTCCACCAAGCAACAAAATGAGGCACCCAGGTTTCCAATCAGCCAAGCCAACAAGGAGAAGCC
>NW_021468919.1:0-233 GCF_001605985.2 Dendrobium catenatum | reverse complement strand
ATCTAGGCGTCGGGCTCGGAAGAGGCAAGGAGACTTCGCGACGGCTGGAGGCATCGGATTCGGAAAAGGGAGATCGGGGAGCTACTGTCGGGAGCAAGGCTTCGGCGTTGGACAAGGTCTTGAGCTCGAGCTGGCGTCGGGATGGCTAGAGCTGACGTCGGGCTTGGTTCCAGCGTGTAAAGCCGGAAGCTGAAGTTTCCGCCTGGGCTGCTGGGGAGGAGAGCGACGGGCAG
>NW_021468918.1:0-295 GCF_001605985.2 Dendrobium catenatum | reverse complement strand
CCTTGGGCTGAATTTCGGAAAAATACACAATATGCTTTCAAAGGTGAAAAGTTCAAAAGACAAAAAATTGAACTCGTGTCCAAGCCCAAAAAAAGATACATTTGGATTTAAATAATATTTTTTTTATTATTTCAATTCTAATTATTAAATGTTCTTCCAATCCCTACTTTATTTTTTTGTATGCATGAACTACAAGTATGGTATTGACCAAGCAAACAAAAGAAAATGGGCTAAATGTGTCAGTTGCCTCTATCGAATCAAATAGAGGTGCTATGGTCGGATATCACTAGACATT
>NW_021468917.1:0-260 GCF_001605985.2 Dendrobium catenatum | reverse complement strand
ATTTGTCCAGGTCAGAAAATCACTCTGATAAGCCCAACTTTGAGAAACTGAATTTGATGACAAGATGCAACCCTTCCTTCTTGGGCTTATCAGAGTGATTTTCTGACCTGGACAAATTCAGTTTCTCAAATTTTGCCACAACTCAGCATATACGATGCTTTGGTGATGTCTAAAGACCTTTGGGAGACTCTGATTCAGGCTCTCAAAGATCCCGAAAGATACAATGCGTATTTTGCTGAACGTAATTTGATTGAGGTTCT
>NW_021468916.1:0-791 GCF_001605985.2 Dendrobium catenatum | reverse complement strand
TTTATCACATGATTTTGATTTTGTGTTGTGGATTGTTTTTCCCTATGTTAGAGAGAGAGCTCTTATTCTTTAATATTTGGAGGATATACTCACAACTAAGTTTTTTTTTAAGGGTATATTAAAGAGTTTCTAGCTTGCAAGAGTTAAAAAGGAAAGAGACAAATGAAGTCAAATTGAAAAGAAAGCTATATATACAAAAGTGTATCAAAGAATCAAAAGATGCTCAAAGAGCCAATCGAAGTGACAAGAGGCATAAAATGAGCCCACTAAATGCAAGCTATCCTTTCTTTGCTAAAACTCTTAAAACTTAGAGAACTCATTGATTATGTGATGCTTTCAAAGACTTGATTTCAATTTTCATGATTGAGATAAATTACTTTGTTTTATTAATTATGAGACATTTTCTTTGTAAACGAGTCTTGAATGGATCTTCTTATCCTATTTAGTTATTCTGAGTTAGGCCTCTATTTTCCAAAAGAAATTTTGTACCCTGAAGGATGTCCGATTATGGTTAACAGAATCAGATGTTCTACCTTCTTCTGATTGAGATTTGTTAAACTCCTTGATCTCTTGGAACTTTAAAAGTTTAACTTTTTGAGTGATTCTCATATGATGCCTCCATAAAAAAAAATAGAAAAATTAAAATCCAAAAATATTCATTTTTTTATTTTCCTTGTATTTTTTGCTTTCTATTACTATGTTTTTTTATGTTTTTCTTTTATTTTATTTTTTGAGGGCCTTGATCATCACCATATTTTCCTTGGTTTCATTTTCTAGTCACATCGTCCTGG
>NW_021468915.1:0-290 GCF_001605985.2 Dendrobium catenatum | reverse complement strand
GGGGGGGGGGGGAAGAAATCCCGTAGGCTTCTGCACGCGAGGAGGGGCGCTATTCGAGTAGGAAAAAATTCTAACTCTCTAATAACGAAAGCCTCAATCGTTAGTAGGCCGGAGGGAGAAAAAGAAATCCCGTAACTCCTGCGAGCGAGGAGGGGCGCTAATTCTAGAAGGTGAAGTTTCCCACTCAAAAATAGCGGAAGCCTCAGCCGCCAAAGAGCCAGAGGGAGAAAGAAAGAGAAGGTGCAAGTTTCCTAAAGGCCTAGGGGGCCTATTTATAGGTTTTGGAGGAA
>NW_021468914.1:0-270 GCF_001605985.2 Dendrobium catenatum | reverse complement strand
AACCTAAGTTAATGTCCCAAGGCTACCAAGAGGGGGGAGAATTGGTATTTTAAAAATTATCCCTCTTTGTGATCTTTTGAACCAAAAGTAAACTTTAATGAATTTTATATAAAAAGTTTTTCAACCGCAACTTTTTAAACAAAAAAAATGCAGAAATTAAAAAGCAGTAAAAATAAACGTCACAAGATTTATAGTGGTTTGGTCTAAACCAGACCTACATCCACTCCCAGAGGCACCCTCTAAGTATTGCACTAATACTAATAGTGTCTC
>NW_021468913.1:0-688 GCF_001605985.2 Dendrobium catenatum | reverse complement strand
TTGAAGACAAACCCTAACATTTTATAATAAGTACTTTTGATCTTTAAATCATAAAACTAAACTTCCAATAAAGAAAAACGATTAGTATACCCTAAACCCTAGATTTCTGCTGATATTTTTCTCATCCTTTGCGTACATTGCGTATGGTATGTGTACACATCGCGTATGGTATGCGTACACGTTGCGTATAATATGCGTATTTTATTGCGTTTTATATGCGTACTGAATTCGTATCACCTACTTCTCTAAAATAATTATAGTTTCTTATTCTACGCAGATCTACGTCCATCCTATATCATATAGATGCTATGTTTCGACCTTCAGAATAATGTGTGATACATTTTCCGATATAATTCCTTATTGAAGGCTGTTGACCACTTATTCTTTATCCTATAAAGATCCTGCAACCAAACATGATCTTGGAGGTTCCCTTGTATGATCAATTCAGCCCATGCATTTTCAAACTCCTCCTTAGAGTGACATCTGCTCAAACACTTATTGAAGAGGCCTTTGACTTTGTTGTTGGTATTGTAGCACGCTACTTTTGATGGAGCCTTCTTACAGATATGCCATTGACACAATCTATGGCGACTTAGGGTATCTGATCTTCGATATTTCCTTTGGATATTAAGATCAGGCAACTTCTTGAACCCAGCTTTTGAACAAACAAAGTCCTTGGATTTTAAAT
>NW_021468912.1:0-570 GCF_001605985.2 Dendrobium catenatum | reverse complement strand
TTACCTGAATAGTGTCGGGTCAGTTTCGGGTTCGACCCGAACCCGACCCGTGACCCGAAATTGACACCCCTAGTCTCATTCTCTGCCACCACAACATCATTTCCCTTCCACGTCTCCAACAAAGAAACCACCTCCTTGATCACAGCAATCCTCCCTCACATCAGCTACCCCGTCGTCGCCCATTTCTCACCATCCTCCTCCTGGATCCTAAACAATAAACCCGACGCACTCCAACAACCCTCCTACAACATCCCCAATCGCTTCCTTAATCTTTCAATTCCTCATCTAGATCTTCCAAAACTTCTAGTTTCCCAGTTCTCAAGCCACATAAGCCACATTTATCAGCATCTTGACCACGATCTCTACTAATGCTTCAACCGGTTCCCCGGACAAGAAGCCGCTAACGTGGTTAGTGACGCCAACATCCGTTCCGCATAAGTAGAAGGATCTATACAATAGTCCAAGTAGTGGCAAACAAATTCTTCCGAAGAGAATGAAGATGAGCAGATAGGCCATTCAACAATGGTGGTAGTAGTAGTGGACCTCTCGCTGAAGGTGACCAATGGCTCA
>NW_021468911.1:0-382 GCF_001605985.2 Dendrobium catenatum | reverse complement strand
AAATCTTCATAGAGAACTCATATTATCTTTACATTGTTTTATTTTGATAATTTATCATAAAATACAATTAAATTATATTACTGGTTCAATTTAAAATATAAAGCATTACTATTTTAATAAATTTATCACTCTAAAATATTCTAATTTTAACTTTAGTAAACATATATTAAAAAAAAACTCAAGATAATCATTAATTAATTAAAATTTCACTTTATAAAGTCTTATATTAATATTTACTTGATGTATTTACACTAATTATGTGAAAAAATTTTTTAAATAAATAAATAATTTTTTTTTAAATTAATATAATTGATTCTAATTTTAGCATAATTTCAAATACTTTTCAGCTAATCCAATTTAAGTAAGATATCTCTGAGAAGCT
>NW_021468910.1:0-331 GCF_001605985.2 Dendrobium catenatum | reverse complement strand
CATCGGCTAGGAGGAGGTCTAAGAGCATTGATTCCATTAAGCTGGATGACGGGTCACTGGTATCTGAGCATGGTGATGTCTCTATGGTGTTCTATAAGTTTTTTCAGCTTAAATGGCAGGAGCAGTCAATTGTGGAGGACGGGTGGCCTTCTTTCGAAATTCATAAGAGTTGTGTTGCAGAATTCAAAGACTTCCTGGAAGGTGATGTTACTGAGGAAGAAATATGGTCAGTTATTTGTTCCTTGGGCCGGAATAAGGCACCTGGGAGGGATGGAGTTACTGCTTCATTTTTGCAATTCTTTTGGAGCATTGTGGGGGAGCAGGTTATGAA
>NW_021468909.1:0-330 GCF_001605985.2 Dendrobium catenatum | reverse complement strand
AAAAGAAATATTTTTCTGATAATTCTGACCGTACTAAAATAATAAAATTTATACAAGCAGAAATAAAATAAGACTAATCTTCTAATCATGCCATAGCTGTATACTTACAAAAATTTTTAAAAAAGAACAAATACGGAAATTAATTATCCGATTGAAACCAAATTTAATCTCACAGGTTTCTATAAACTCTTAAATTTTTTATTCACTCCTCCGGTTTTTATAACTTTTTTTTTTATTTTCTGTTATTTTGTCATTTGAAAAGAATAAGGAATATGAAATTCCGGTTTCTTAAGAAATCGGATTTTCATCTTCTGGTCTCTTAAGAAACCG
>NW_021468908.1:0-548 GCF_001605985.2 Dendrobium catenatum | reverse complement strand
TGAACACTTATTCTACTGATAACTTACTTGGCTCACTTATTGCTTATGAGCAAGGGTGAATCAAATAAATCTTGATGCAGGTGAGAAGAAGAAGGAGAAAATAGTTGCACTGAAGGCGCACAAATTGGATTATGAATCTTTCGGGTCTGAAAGCGATGGAGTTGCCTTCAACACAAGGAAATTCAAAAGCTTTCTAAGGAAGAAGCAAAAGCATTATTAGAGAAAAGGTAAGAATCATAAACATTCTAAAGGATCTTCTGATGTTGTTTGTTATGAATGAAGGAAGCCTGGACATGTGAAATCCGATTGTCCTACACTTCAAGATCACTCGAGCAAAGAAAAGGAAAAGGTCGAGGAGAAACATAAGTTTAGGAATGACAAGAAGAGAGTCCAAAAGGCATTATGGGCAGAATCTGGTACTGATTCCTCTGAGACTGAACCAGAGAAAGAGACTACAAACCTGTGCTTAATGGGGGAAGATTATCTTGATCAAAGTGATGAGGAAGAGGTGTGTAAACCAACCTATGATGAATTGTTTGAGATTTATG
>NW_021468907.1:0-255 GCF_001605985.2 Dendrobium catenatum | reverse complement strand
CTAGGAAGATACAACCTAAAGGTCAACCACAGAAACCCACTAAGAAGATGCAATCAACTAATGAGAAGCAACTCAATAAAGAAATCTCAAAGGACCAAGTAGAATTCAATGATCATCTATGGCAAATACCTAAGATGACACAAAGAGAATGGAATTCGGTAATAACTCGGAAATCAATGAAATATCAAAGAGAAATAATCAGAGGAAAACAATAATCGGAGTAACAACCATAGGAAAATAATAGTAATCAAAAGT
>NW_021468906.1:0-306 GCF_001605985.2 Dendrobium catenatum | reverse complement strand
TATATGAGCTTAAACAATATGGACATTGAAGAAAGAAGTGAGTAATATTAACAAAATAGTTCAAGAAATAAAGAATACAATGGCACAAACAGGAGTTTCAATAATATCAGATGTTTGAAAAGACACAAGAGGTCAAAGCTTGATCAAGATTAACTCCCTTGTCAATAATCCTACTGGAAAGGTATTTTTGAAATGTATTGACGCATCTATGTAGCCGATCCCACGTAGTGGGATAAAGGCATGATATTGTTGTTATTGACGCATCTATGTTAATTAAAGATGCATCATTGTTAAACCACAAAACCT
>NW_021468905.1:0-217 GCF_001605985.2 Dendrobium catenatum | reverse complement strand
AATTTCATCATGCTAGTTAAGTGGGCTAAGTCACTTGACTACCGCTATCTATGTTGGCAAATATATTGCCATCATGTGGAAAGCGCATGCAAAGTGAGCGACGTTGGCTAACTATATAAGTCAAATCCTAAAATTAATTAAGAAAAATGGCATAACTTTAAAAAATCATAAAAAATCCATTTCTTCAAAATTTTTGGAGTTCTTGTGCTTGTTTTGT
>NW_021468904.1:0-285 GCF_001605985.2 Dendrobium catenatum | reverse complement strand
AAGTAATATAATTAAAATCCATAAGACTAAGGTTTCGTTTGGGACGGCTTTTTTGTTGCTTGTTAAAGCAGCTTTTTAGTACAAAAATTAAAAAATTTGTACTAAAAAGCTATGAAATAGTAAGAAAGCCGTCCCAAACAAAACCTAAGATTGTTTTCCCTTGAATGATTGTGATAGAGATTCTCATCTACTTTCTGATTTTGTCTATCTTTCTCCATATTTCTTCGTCTCATCCAATTTGTTGAGTCGACTGTATTCTTCATTTATATACAACATTTGCATATT
>NW_021468903.1:0-229 GCF_001605985.2 Dendrobium catenatum | reverse complement strand
ATGGTACTAAGGTCCAAGCTTGTCGGAGCAACCATTTTAAACTCCCTTCAATCTCCCTTAAAACCCCCTCCAAGGATCTTTTCCCTCTCTCAAACACCACCCTTTTCTCTCTCCCTTTTAAGTTCTCTCTTCAAGTTTTCTCCAGAAGAATGAAGCTTCAATGACTGTCAAAGACACTTATCAACTACCTAGACAAAGCTTAAATAGAGGGCTCTAAAAAACCCTAAAA
>NW_021468902.1:0-949 GCF_001605985.2 Dendrobium catenatum | reverse complement strand
CAGAACTTCCTCCATTGATTCAATGTTAATAAAAGAATAGAGAATCCAATCAAGGGTTGTTAAATGGAATTTCCCAAATTTACCCCATTATCTTCGGAGTTCCAAACTACAAATAGTTAAATGGTTATTTTTCCCTAGAACTTTAACCACAAGAGACTTCTTCAAGATTTGCAAATTATCAACTTACAGATCAGGATTAAGATTTATCGCAAGCCCATCCCCAGTCATCTGAGTAGTTTCCATATTATAATTCAGTTTAATGTGTTGAGTCTTCTTCCACACAGAGACAAAATTATCATTGGATATAGGATCTTCTTTCTTTTCTGGAATAGTCTCATTAATCTCAACATCATTTTCAAAATTGGTAGACAAATTTCCACTCACATGATTTTGATCATTATCTTCTTGGATTCCAACAAACTTGTTAACCTTCAGGATCAGTTCAGAAGAGGAACACGCATCATACCTAGACTCACAATTAAATCAGGTCTTGATTTTGAAATATTCATCAAACTTTTTACATTTCCTTCAATAGAGGGATCTTTCCGCATTGGAGGTCCACCCCTCTCTCGAATTATCAGATTGGTACGAGGTCTAACAGACGTTTGATCTGCGGCATCTATTCTAACTCTAGGGGCGGTACAGCTGGCAAGAAGTTGCCGACGGTAAGGCATGACCATCTTTAGCCAGCATGGAAAGCCCGCAAAATAGAAAATTCAAAGAAATATGAAGCTTTTCTCTATCTAGAATCCACAACTTCTCTCTATTGTTGGCCTTCAATGCCACAATTTTCTTGTTCTTTCTCTTACCTACATCAAGTTGTCTTTGGTTCACTCCTTGATCGTAAGCAATGAGTGATCCAAGTAAGTTATCAATATAATAAGTATTCAAATCCTTGGATTTAGTAATTGCAGTGATCTTAGCATCAAAGGAAACATCTCAAAATTTT
>NW_021468901.1:0-1082 GCF_001605985.2 Dendrobium catenatum | reverse complement strand
ACACAAGTACTTAAATATGTCGGCTTAGTTTTTTAGTGTAATAATTTTGTAAATAATTAAATTTTTATGGTATAAATATCTCTCAATATGAGAAGAGAATGATATTGGATGACATCAAAATATATATTACTTTATTTTTCTTTGAAGAAAATGACTCAATATTGTTGTGTGTTAGAATATCTTAATGATGTAAAGAGTGAAGTAAAAAATAAAACTTCATCGTTATGAATGCTTTGAAATGATCCGCGCACTTTGGAAGAAATAAATTCCTTAAGACTTTAGTTGAAAATTCTTCTTTTTCATTCAAAATTCGCAATAGAGGCCATGTTTTTGCTCAATAGTGTGAAAAATAATGAAGTATATATATATATATATATTGCGGACTAATGACAATAGAGTTAAAAAACTTTCGTCTCAATGTTGTACGGATATTCAGCACACAAACTGAACATGAAAGAACACTAGGATTTTTACGGTGAAAATCCTAGAAAGGGAAAAACCATGGGGCCACGCCTAGTTGAAAGAATTCAACTAGTATTTGCTTGAGATATAAGAAGCTGACTCGTCCTTAAAAATTAGGACGATCAAATTACAATGATTCACTTCCGGATTGAAATCCAATTACAAATAAGTTGTGTATTCGAGATGAATTCAAAGACAGAGTTTTGGCGTCACTTGAAGATTGGGCGAAACTCTAGCGTCACTTAGAAGTCGGGCAGAATTCCGGTATTACTTGGAAGTTGGACGGAACTACGATGTCACTTGGAAGTCGGGCAGAATTACAGCATTACTTGAAAGTCGGATGGAATCCGGCGTCACTTGAACATTGGGCGGAACTCCGACAGTGGTCGAGGAGTTTCTTCCCTCCCTCTCTTCGTCTCTTCTCCTCTTCTTCCTTCATACTTTTGTCCCCTCTTAAGAGAAATGATGGATTATTTATAGTTTTTTGAGGATGGCATGATCCGTAAATATGAGGAGGATCAAGGGCAAAGGTGGAGTGGAATGGATGGACGGCCGATATTGAATCCCTTGATAGTGGACCATTCTTCAAATATTTAAAGGTCTTAATGATATCAGAATTC
>NW_021468900.1:0-216 GCF_001605985.2 Dendrobium catenatum | reverse complement strand
GAATTAGGTGTTAAATATGTAATACACAAGTTATAAAAGTGGTATGTATGTAAAAATCCCTTTTATTTAAGATGAAAATATTATAAAATAATAGCAACAGTTTTTTAAGAAAGAAAAAAATTACAAAAATGTCAAAAGAGAAAAATTCCTATTGTGTCCAGGAGTATTCACGGTAGTAGAGAAATATAAAATTAACGTCTTAGCTTTGTATGATAA
>NW_021468899.1:0-278 GCF_001605985.2 Dendrobium catenatum | reverse complement strand
CCTTAGTGTGACAACCAAGAAAACTTTTGGAGATGTACTAAATAAAAAACCTCCTTCTTCCCTTCTGATCTATTCCCATCTACCCACTATAATCCCGATTGAAGGCCATCTCTCCTCTAAGAATGACGCTAGCTCCGACCTCATCACCTCCACATCTCAATCGAATCCTTCCTCAAGACCCTACTTCCATCCATATCTAAAACCAGAGCTGCTGTCCTCTCCACTGCCTCTGGCCTCTAGGCCAAACCCAGCTATCCCTATCCTTTCCATATTTGAAC
>NW_021468898.1:0-243 GCF_001605985.2 Dendrobium catenatum | reverse complement strand
TAATTACGACTTCATGTGCCTCCTAATTGAGAAATTAATTATTCTGTGCAAAGGCCGGACGCAGCTCTACATTCAGAGGCGAATCAGGTGTGAAAGTTCTTGAACAGCTGGGAAGAATGCCCCAAGTGTAAAACAGAGAACAAAGAAGATGAACAGGGAAAGAAGAAAGTAATTGATTTCATTCATCTAATATTATTACAGTCTAGAACTATATATATAGACCCAATGTAATGTACTAAGCAA
>NW_021468897.1:0-527 GCF_001605985.2 Dendrobium catenatum | reverse complement strand
ACGGTTGCTCCGGCAAACTCGCACCTTAGTACCATCATATTCAAGACTTGTCTCGAGGTAAGTTCACCAAAGAAGAAGTCTCTTTGTTGTCAAAGGACCCAGCAACTCCGCCGCACTGGGAGAGGTGGAAGTGATTTTGTAAGGGCTTTTCTGCCTAGCTGTGGGGGCTAAAGGAGAGACACTTGTGTTAGTGCAATACTTGAAGGGTGCCTCCAAAGAGTGGACGTAGGTCAAGGTTTGACCGAACCACTTTAAATCCGGTGTGTTCTTTTCTTATTATTGCTTCCGCATTTTAATTTCCGCACTTTGTTTTTCATTGTGGTGAATCTAGATTTTGTTGCTACCGATTCACTTCTCTTTTTATTAGCTTTGGGACTAAGTTCATAGGGCTTAACATCCCATCGAACTTTCAAGTGGTTTTAGAGCGGTTTACATATAATAAGTTTTTAAAAGCTTTTGAATTTCGATCCATGGCTAATATTTCTAATCATATTTTTGCGGAAGGATATTCAATCACTAGACCACCA
>NW_021468896.1:0-227 GCF_001605985.2 Dendrobium catenatum | reverse complement strand
GATTGTATATAATGTTGTGGATATCAAGAATGCCACTTATTGCAAAGAAAAATAGAAGCAGATATTTTAAAAAAAAAATTAATCAAATGAAATATTTAATTCTATTAATGATTTCTTGTGCATATCATATTAGTAGTTGATACAAAGTTGCAGGTGATCATATCAAGGATGGCCATTGAAATCCAAGAAAGACATGTATTAGTTTGAGGGTTTCCTTAGCGCAATTA
>NW_021468895.1:0-205 GCF_001605985.2 Dendrobium catenatum | reverse complement strand
TCTAAACCTAGCCCCTGGAGCCTCCCTATCTGATCGTATTCTAGGCGGTCTTGACTTCCTCGATTCAGTGAATTTTACTCTTGGTCTAAGTCCTTCTGAAAGTGTATACGGGTTCAAACCTAGACTACCGTTAGATCTGATACCCATGAGTTCTAGGTATAGGATTTATGAGTCTGCATCAGCATTTGCATCTCATTTGCATGAA
>NW_021468894.1:0-614 GCF_001605985.2 Dendrobium catenatum | reverse complement strand
GACCGAAGAAAGTCATCCCAAAGTTCATGAAAAGCCCAAGGCTGAACTGAAAGGATTTCGTCATCAACAAGTCCGTTATGCACAAAGCTCTGGACCGATGACTTCTCGCCATCGACTTAGTACAAACCTAAAGGATTTTGGTCACCGGCATTTACTCCTTCATCAAGCCCGCCAAAGCTAGAAGCAAAGGGCAGAAGGAAAACAATTTTCTGACAAGTCAGCAGAGACAAATCAGACAACCCTTCACCAAGTCCGCAGCACAAAGCACAGGACAGAAGGATCAAAATCTCGGGGCTCTGGCAAAAGTTGCAGAATGAGTTCCCTGACGATATCTACAAATGTCCCGAAAGACGGGGCATTTTAAATATTTATTTGGGTCGACATCGCGCTGCATGCCGAAATCCCCAAATAAATATTTAAAATTTCAACAAGATATCAACCATCTATGGACACATTCAAAAGGTGCAATAGAGAAAGAAGATTAGTGTGACATCCAAATGAAATTTTGGAGATCCACTAAAAGAAGATTAGTGTGACATCCAAATGAAATTTTGGAGATCCACTAAAAGAAAGTAGTGTGACATCCAAACAAATTTTGGAGATCCACTAAATGG
>NW_021468893.1:0-1148 GCF_001605985.2 Dendrobium catenatum | reverse complement strand
AAGCCTTTGCTTGGAAAATTTGTTGTAGTATACTTCAACGACATTCTGATCTACAGTCGTTCGGTGGAACAACATTTGGATCACCTACAACAAGTCTATGAAATTTTGAAGAAAGAATAAATGTATGCCAACCCTAAGAAATGCACCTTCCTCACGAATCAAGTAACTTTTCTTGGGTTTATAATTTCTTCCCACGACATATCTGCCGACCCCGAAAAGGTGCGAGCAATCAACGAGTGGCCTATACCAAAGAATATTAGAGATGTCAGGAGTTTTCACGGATTGGCCACGTTTTATAGGAGATTTATCAAAAACTTTAGCACCATCGTGGGTCCCATAACTGATTGTTTAAAGAAGGGAGATTTTGTCTGGACGACATCGGCCACCAAAACTTTTGAGGAAATAAAAAGGAAAATGGTTGAAGCACCAGTTATGCGTCTACCCGACTTTTCAAAAGTTTTTGAAGTAACCTGCGACGCATCTGGCATAGGAATATGAGGAGTATTATCCCAAGAAGGACACCCGGTTGCCTACTTCAGTGAGAAATTAAATGACATCAGGCAACGATACTCCACCTACGATAAGGAATTCTATGCCATAATTCAATCCCTCAGGTATTGGAGACATTACCTGCTACCCCAAGAATTCGTTATCTTTTCTGACCACGAAGCTTTACGATATATCAATTCACAGAAGAAACTGAATGCCCGGCACAGAAGATGGGTTGAATTCCTACAAGAATACACTTACACCATTCGGCACAAAGCAGGTTCTGAAAACAAGGCCGCCGATGCACTGAGTCGTAGAATGATGGTTACGCGTGAGATGAGAACAGAAGTGATTGGTTTCGAGCAAATTAAAGAAAACTATTTTCGAGCAAATTAAAGAAAACTATTCTGACTGCCCCGATTTTGGAGAAACCTACTCTAAGCTAACAACTGGAGACGAGCGTATCATAGGAGATTTTATACTGGAAGAAGGATACCTGTTTAAGGCTCAAAAACTTTGCATTCCCACAACTTCACTTCGAGAATTTCTTGTGTGGGAATTGCATGCTGGAGGAGGTTTAGCAGGTCACTTTGGTCAAGCCAAGACCATTGCAGCGGTTGAGAATCGTTTTTACTTGCCAAGTCTTAAGAAGGATGTTA
>NW_021468892.1:0-430 GCF_001605985.2 Dendrobium catenatum | reverse complement strand
GATCCGGTGGCGTTCTAGTCTTGATATTGACTCCCCCTTTTCTCATTCATCGGGGGAGAATTCTTTTGGACTTTGAAGTCCACTGATTGTCACTTTGCTTTGAGAAGATCTCCTTTCAAGATCTTTAGTGTAGTAGAGTTTTTCGTACATCAGGTTGCTATTGTACTCAAAATATTTGAAGATCTTGATCACCGTTGCCGTAGGTGATATTAGTACATGTGTCCACAGTGATTCGTTGTACTTTCAATACACTGTTGTTATCCACAAATATCCATTTGTAGGAGACTGCTGCATCTACTACGACCTCCTGAAAATATTTGTAGAAGACCCATTACTTCTGCATCATATTCATCCTTTTACCAATTTCGGGTGGTTTGATTGTACTTGTTTGTAAGGGGGCGGATCCTCCATCATTGGTCTCTCATATTAC
>NW_021468891.1:0-741 GCF_001605985.2 Dendrobium catenatum | reverse complement strand
ACTCAAGAAAAAAGTCAAGGAGCAAGAGAATAATCAAGATGGAGAAAAAAAAGACAAAAAATCTCTATAGATTCAGAAATCAGGAGCATTAGTCAAAAACATCCCCAACCTTGTCTAAAATGAGCTCAACTGTTTCATCTGACAACTTCATGTCAGACTCGGAAAGAAGAGCAATTAACATCTGTTTTACCTGTAAAATAGATTTTGTTTGATTATTGTCTCATATTTAGAATCAGAAAAAGCAAGCAGAGGAGTTAATGTTATAAGCATTTCGGGTAATGACTATTTTTCCCGCCCGTATCAAACAAATAGTTAAACATTATTTAAAAAAAAATTGAATGCTACACTAAACAGATTAGACCAGTTGATATCCATCAGCTCTCAAGGTTCGATACAAATTCTGACGCAAAATCTTCCAAGACCCCTAATGAAGATATATTTTAATATTCTTTGAGTGAATTTTGAATAATCAAGTTCTTTGATAGGCCAATTCTTGATGTTTATAAGCTAACGAGCCCACATATGCAAACCGGAAGCGTTAGGTTCAGATTAGCAGGATTTTTATAACGATTAGCATTTTGATTGAGAAATGAGAATTTTAGGGAACCCTCAAGCTGCTCGTGAATTCAAGATGAACTTCTATTGCTGTACATAGATTCACCATGCCAAGCTAATCTAAAATTGACTTACATGTAATTTTCTTTTACCCTTATTATCTGCAAAGATCAATTCCATAGCACA
>NW_021468890.1:0-269 GCF_001605985.2 Dendrobium catenatum | reverse complement strand
CATAAAAAAATATACATATAAAATCTTCATGCAAAGCCACGTTTGGTGTGGGGGTCTGGTTTAGGAAGAAAACGGGATGACCCTTTGCATTTTCATGCAAAACGCAATCCTGCTTTGCATTTTCTGAAGAAAACGCAAAATAGGATCGCATTTCTGCTCCTTTTTAAATTTAATTAATTTCATGCTCCTATTCCTAATAGAATTGTAAACTTTGCTCCTTTTAAAAATTTGCCCCAGGTATTTCGGCCGAAAACTGATCTTTGTAAAAA
>NW_021468889.1:0-4627 GCF_001605985.2 Dendrobium catenatum | reverse complement strand
CTTTAATCCTTTACTTTGTAATTGCTTGGGTATCTGGGATGTTAATCAATTGGAAAGGTTGTTGAATAATTTTTGGCATCCCCCTCCACCCGATTGGTTAAAAGTCAATATAGATACTTCCATCACTCCTTCCTATAAGGCTGGAATCGGTGGTGTGTTTTGTGATCATAAGGGAAGGTTTTTAATGGCTTTCAGTCAAAAATGGATTCATTGGGATATTGCTTCTATGGAACTTCAAGCAATTTATTCAATAAAGGATGTGATTAAAGAATGGATGTATGACTACAAGGGCTTAATCATTGAAGGTGACAACAAGAATGTTATTAACTTCGTTCAAGGAATCATGCGGAAAGGCAGCAAGGAAGTGGAAGATCTTTCATTTTTCAAAGAGTTTAATTTTGTTGTCTTTAATTGTTGTTGAGAAGGGAATCTTTGTGCTAAATATGCTAGTATAAGTTCTTTTGTTTGAGATGATTTAGCCATGAATAAGATTCCTCCTTTTCTTAACATGATTAAGGAGGAATCAAGTACTTTTAGGATGCAATTTCTTTTTATTATTAATGAAGCATTTTATGCTTTTCTTCCAAAAAAAATAGGCGACTTGCTAATCCATTCAATTGTCCAGTTAGCATAAGAAAAAAAATTTTAGTAAGTTATCTGTTTAACGTGTGACTTGCTACAGTACAGAAAATTTTTTAAGCAATAATTTTTATTGATATAGTCTAAAATGTAAAAGAATAATACAATAATGCTAGGCAATGATAACTCAAAAAATTTTTATTACTAAAGTATATAATGTAAAAAAATAAATAAATAAATTTTATTTCTACAATAGCCTAGTGTTACTATTGACTGTATGTATATAAACTAAACTTTATAAAAATGTAATAGTAGCTTAGTTTACAAGTAATGACTAGCCTAGTTATAAACTAAATTTATATAATCATAGGTGGTATATAAATTTTTAAAAAAAAATTATAAAAATGTAATTGTAGCCTAGTGCCGCAGTCTCAATTAAATTAGCTAAGTAACATAAAAGTTTTTGCTGCAGAGCCTCAATAGATTGTCTAGCGTTACTCTAGCAATAAAATTTATTTATATATTTTGTACATAATATATTGTAGTAGCAATAAAAATTTCTTAAGTTACAATTGTCTAGTGTTATTTTATTATTTTATTATATTTTATAATGTAGCAATAAAAATTATTAGATAAAATAATTTATATAATAAAAAAAATTATTCGGCCAACAAAAAATTTTGTTACTGTAGCAAGTCGTCGCCCGTTAAACGGGCAACTTGCTACAATAAAAAAAAATTAGGCTGATTGGGACCAATTCGCCCGTTAAACAAGCGACTTTACCATTCTCACACATGACAACTATACATAGTTAAAGATGCAAGAGTAACCGTGTGCCTACTTGCTTCTTTCAATTAACTTCTTAGAAAATCCTTCTAATTAATGAAGAAAATCAACTGCCATAATTCTCCTATTCAATTCCTCGCATGACCTTACTTTCAAAATAGCTCCAAAGAATGTAAGTCTAGTCAAGGTTGTTCTTCTCAATTACCTTCCCATCATGCTTCTCCCTCCACCATCTCCAATCGTCAGCTTTCTTAGAGACCTTTACACAAGCTGCTAAAGTAATTTCTCTTATGGATCCTAGCTCTTTGGAGTTGAAGCTCACTACACTATAACTCTTCTTTGGAGTTGAAGACTTAGCAACAACACAAACTCCTTATGCCATCTTTTCTCATTTCCGACAAAGATAGCTTCTTTTGTCTTTGTTGTATTTATTGAAGACTTTTTAAGAATCAATTTCGTGACCCTCCCCAAATTAGACAATCCTCGCCTACCCTTTTACCTTTTAGAGCATCCATCAATTATGACGTTACTATGACAATATTAAAGTTCAATGTTTTTTTTTTAATGTAACCTGTGCATCTGCTAATGTTGTGTATATAGTCAAACTATGAAGCTATTAATGAAGAAAGGTTTAACTTTCTATGCACTTCTCCCTTAAACTGGCCCTAGATTATTTTTTCTTGCTATTAAACAATTATAAGTTGTGAACATTCCATCAGTATTGTCAAATGTGAAAATAGTGATTGTTCAATGTGACAATCTTTTTATTTGTATTTTTTTAAGTTTAACAATTGAAGTGCAAATTCTGCATGATTTTTCACAATTTAGTTATACAGAACTCATCGATTTAATGGCTCTACAATTAGTTAAATCTAATCATTATTGTAGTAAGCCATACAATAGAGTTTAACAGTACAATTCATCCAAACTCTGTTCAATCTACTTCTGACCTGTGAAACCTGTGTTTCTTAATTATTAATTGTCAAATGTGTGTTGCTGACTTGCTGTAATGTGCAATTTGAGGGATTGATTTCTCAAATTTTTTTATCTGATAAATGCAAGCTTTGTTCAATCTAGAAGCAAATGCTCTTCAAGCGATGACTTGTACATTTGCTATTAACCTCTCGTAAGGTGTATGATCTGAATGTAATTATATTTTTCCTGTAATGAAATCATATGCATAAAATATGTGGGCGAACAAAAATATGGTTCTAAACCATCCAATTTTAAAAAAAATGATTATATCACAATACTACATTTGTACACAATAGTAGATCATATTACAAGCTTAATCTTGATTGCATAATCATCATCATTCATCATTAGTCCTATCTCCAATCACATGTTGGTTTTATAAATCCATTCATTTCATGGTTCCTATCAGTGCTATTGACGTGTTCAATCAAACTTCATGCAAACCATGTTGGAAGATCTTTTCATTTTCTCTTAAGTTTATTCATTTTCTTTCCTAATTTTCTACCAATTTTTTGAGTTATTAATATTTTCTTTTTCTACCAGTTGTATATGTACCTAAAACCATCTAAAAATTTATTTTTTGGTCAATTAGTTTTTCCATTTGATACAAAAACATCAAGCCTTTTATCCCACTACATAGGGTCGCTACATGAATCCTTTTCGCCATTATTCCTATTAAAATCAAATTCTCGTTTAAATCTAATAAAAATATCATTTATAATATTTTTTAACCAAGAAGGTCTATCTCTACCTTTTCTTAAACATAAGTCAAATTCTTAATACCTACTTTCTTAAATTGTTTACGGAAGCCGCTGTTTTATGTGGACCAAAACCATCTAAGACAACTCTATCTAATCTTATCTTCCACTAAGCCTAATCCAACCTTGTACGTATATGCTCATTTTCGTAACCCATCTCTAAGGGAAAGCTCTACTCATCAACTGGAGCATCCTCATCTCTGCAAACACTTAATTAGTATTATGCTTCTCTTTTAATGGCCAACATTCGGCGCCATAAATCATTGGTATGTCTCACCACCATTCTAATAGAATTTTCCCTTAAGTATGAGGGGGACTTTTCTATTATAGAACAAGCCTGATGCATTCCTTCACTTCAACCATCCCCCCAATTTGAATTTGCTGATAATATCCTCCATTTATTTTCCCATCACTGCTTCAACAATAGATCCCAAAATATCAAAAATGTGTACCCTTATTAATGACTTGATAGCTCAAAGTCGCAATTCCCTCACTAGTCTATTTACTACTAAATTATAACTCCATATAATTCAATTTAAAATACTCAGCGAAAATCCTTAGACTCTAAGTTGACCCCCATAATTCCAAGTTTACCTTCAACCTCCCTCTTTAAGTTCTTATAACAAGAAAGAATATCATCAACCAAAAAGAGCATACACCAAGAATACAATCCTCTTACAAATGTCGAGTGAGAACCATCTATGACAAAGCAAAAAGAAGGGGCTTAAGGCTGGATCCTTGAATAAGCCAACTGAAATAGGAAATACTTGTTTAAACCACATTGGTTTGAACACAAAGTAAAGCTCCTTACATACATATATATTAAGATTTGAATATAAATCATATTAACTCCTTTCTTTTTAAAGAACTTCGTCATAGCCACTTCTCTTGGACTTTATCATAATATTTTCTCTAAACCAATAAATGTCATAGGTAGATCCTCTTAGTATCTCTTATATTTCTCCATCAAACCTCTCTATAAATGTATGGCTCTCCATGTAGAGCTACCCAGCATTGAATCAAATTTGATTTGAGAAAACAATTAGTATCATGCAAGCAACCTGACTCCATAACTCGCTCCCATTAGTTTTTTAAAGTATAACACTTAACTTAATTCCTCTATAATTCGCACAATCTTGTGCATTACCTTTTATTCTTAAAAATATAATTAACAAACTCATTCTCTACTCAATCTGACATCTTTCTAGTCTCAAAACAATATTTAAAAAGTTTAGTAAAGCCAAGAAATTCCTTCATCTCCTAAGCATTTTTCATAACCTCATTGAAATCATAGGTTCAAATAGTTTTTACAACACTTTCATTTCTTTAAAGGCCTCTCTTAACTTCGATTACTAATACTTCGATAAAAACAAAAATCTTATTTTCATTTAGTTGCCTAAGGTCACTAAGAGTCAATATATTTCACATTCGTTCATTTAAAGATTTATCAAAATATATCATCTACACTTGCTGAATATCATTTCTTCTAAGAAGTATTTTTTATCTTCATCTTTAATAATCTCCTTCTT
>NW_021468888.1:0-310 GCF_001605985.2 Dendrobium catenatum | reverse complement strand
CTATTTTATTGAGATTTACAAGGTGGATTAAGAGGTTACACATTTGCATTAGAATATTAATTTAGATATAAATGTAAATTTTATAGATTTTTGTGTTGGGCTGTCAAGTATTCATTGATAGTCAGATTAATGATAATCAAAACAATAATGTTACAATGGGTGTTTCTTAAGTTGGATGTGTTGTTGAATAGAAATGATAATCACTCAAATGATTATTGAAGATTGCTGAAAATAAACTCGGTGGTTTCCACATGCAATTAATGATAAGAAATTCAACAATAAGGATAGTTGAAAAAAAGCACTCGTCATG
>NW_021468887.1:0-299 GCF_001605985.2 Dendrobium catenatum | reverse complement strand
ATTGATATGCTGATATATATAATATGGTTTTTTTTTTTTTTTTTATAAAGCTCCTTAATGAGTTAATGTATGGCTCATGGAAATGATAAATAATTTAAAATATAAAAATTGTTTTTAACAGTTTTAAGAATTGATATAACTGTCGAATCTAAGGTTTCATTTAGGATTGTTTTTTATTATTGATTTTTGTCTGTTTTTATTGAATTTTTTACTATAAAATTATTCTTGAAAGCAGAACGAATGCCGTCCCAAACGAAATCTAAATTTATTTGTGGCTTATATTCCAACTGTATCTATAA
>NW_021468886.1:0-364 GCF_001605985.2 Dendrobium catenatum | reverse complement strand
AAATATTAATAACAAATAATAAAATAATAATAATAATAATTTAATCAATATAATGCTATCAAATTTATAAGAGGAAAATTTTATCATTTAACTTCCAATATAATATCGATTTTAGTAATATAAATTGGAGTATAATCATGTAAGTTATGTTGAACATATACTCTAACTTAGAGAAAAATAATAATAAATTAGTTAAAAGTTATCTAATTTAGAAAAAAAAAAGATAATTAAACCATAAAATATGCATGACAACTTGCTTATAAAAGCTTCAAAGAGCCCAACACATATATACATGGAAGAAAAGAATAGGAAAAAAATCCAAAAAAAGAAAAAATAAAATCTATCATTTCCTAAAGTTGGTTGC
>NW_021468885.1:0-361 GCF_001605985.2 Dendrobium catenatum | reverse complement strand
GATCTGATATTCGAACCGGTTTGAAAAATGAAACACGAACCCAACCCATCTGGCAAACGGGTTGACCCAAACTCAGAATTTTCCAGGTCGGTTCCGAGTCAGGCTTCGGATTGGGTCAAATACTAACACCCTACCATCCGCCATGCCGACCACCATTTCAACTGTCGGTCAACAAATGTATTGGTCGTTTCCTCTACCTCAAACAATTATCAATTTTACTATCACCACCACTATTACCCCAGGTTGTCATCATCATGAGTTCATCAATGCCGACCATCAACAAATAGAAGAAAATCTTAAACCAATCTATTAAATATACATTAAAAAAAACAATTATATTTAAAATATCAAACATATTTTA
>NW_021468884.1:0-255 GCF_001605985.2 Dendrobium catenatum | reverse complement strand
GAAAGGTAGTGTTTTTTTAGAGTTTCATCAAATTTAATTATAAATCATCTTTAATTTAAAAATTTTTGATTAAAATCTTAAACTCTAAAGTACAAGATTGTGAAAACTGAACCGGTAGGAGTGGTTCATGATTCAATTCAATCGGTTCAACCGGTCGAACCGGGGTCAAACCGGATGACGTAATAAAATTAAAATGACATAAAAATCATATAATAATATAAATTTTCTATTAAAAAATAAATTGAATTCACAAAT
>NW_021468883.1:0-417 GCF_001605985.2 Dendrobium catenatum | reverse complement strand
ACCTTCCTCCCAAAGACCCACTTTGTTAAGGTGGAAGGATGGAAACCGTGCTTTAATCTCTTGTATGGCTCCCATGTGGAATCATAATCGAGTAGGTTCTTCCATTTTATCAGCACTTCCTTGATCCCTCCTCCCTGCCATGCCCCTTTCAGCTCCCGTGATTTCAACATCACCTCTGTCACACTCCAGAATCTATATTGAAAGAATTGTATTTGTTTTTCATTTTAGCATTTAACTAAAACTTACCAATTTCTTGTGAACAACGGAAAGAAACATAATTGGATTTTGTTCATGTGTGTTCTATTCCTGATTTTCTTATTGTTGGTTTTCTGAAATTTTTTAAATCAAATTTCAGTCAAATCTTTTCCTAAATTTCTACTAGCTAGGGGTGTCAATTTCGGGTCACGGGTCGGGTTC
>NW_021468882.1:0-297 GCF_001605985.2 Dendrobium catenatum | reverse complement strand
TGTTGTGCGTACAATCTACGTGAACATTGCGTGTTTTTGAGCAGATGTAATTTAATGTATGATTTTGTATTAATAGTTAATAAAACATGATTTTCTGGGTATAGTTTGAATACTGGGAGTGTTAATTATTATATTGTGCGTATATTATGCGTATCCTATGCGTTATATATGGGTATAATATGCGTTCACCATGCGTGTTTTGTGCGTGCTCTCTGTGTCAACATTGCGTATTTTTAAAAATATAAAAATACAAAAAAAAGCATTTAATGACTATGTACAATATAAAAAATATAAGAA
>NW_021468881.1:0-505 GCF_001605985.2 Dendrobium catenatum | reverse complement strand
CGAGCTGGCTCGAACTCGACTATGTAACCGGCTCTACGAGTCGAGCTTATCGAGCTCGCGAGTTGAGCTCGAACAAAGTTTTAAGCTAAACAGGCATCGAGCTCGACTTGTCGACTCGATGAGCAGCTCGACGGTGGAGCTAGCGGGCGGAAAATACAATTTGCAATCAGGAAATCCAAATCGTGAGCGGGAAAATCCAATTTGCGAGTGGAAAATCCAATTTGCGACGCTTGGACGGACGCTTACGATGGCCGTTACGCTTGGAGACGGCATTGAATGCATCGGCATCGAAGACAGCTAGTGAATGTCTGCGACAGACAAAGCAAGCCTAAACGGAAGCGGACGACAGCATCTGCGACGGCCGACGATGCTAGTGTAGTTGACGGACGCTGGCGAATACGGCTAATTCTTCAGCTTGACGAGCAGCTCGACGAGCTCGCTTTTCTCTGTTGAGTCGAGTTCAAGCTTGACTTTTGAGCTCGACTTTTAGAGTTTGATTCATTTT
>NW_021468880.1:0-235 GCF_001605985.2 Dendrobium catenatum | reverse complement strand
CTTGCACCAATATATGAAGTTTCTGAGAAATGATGCTCAGTATACCATTCATGGAGATATCCAGCCCTTTTCCGTGCATGAGATATCTATGTACGACGACGCCGAGTACTACATACCTCGGAAGGCTCGTAGAGATCCACCTGCTCAGTCCCCAGTGATACCTGATGCTGTTGTACAGGGTCCTATGCAGCCACCTGTATAGGATCCTCTACAATCGTCAGTACAGGGTCCATCA
>NW_021468879.1:0-269 GCF_001605985.2 Dendrobium catenatum | reverse complement strand
AGAAAACTTCCTTTCTAAGGCGAATGAGGAATCATTTTCTCGTTTTTCTTCTGCCAAAATAACTCCTTCTCGCATTTAAATCCAAAGCGAGATAAATTATAAGGTAATGCACCTTTTTGTCTCAACCCAATTCCATTTCATACTTTCTCTCATCCACTTCTACAACAAGCAAACCTTCCACTACTTCCTAACAAACATGAGTTTTAACTCGGACCACTCTTCCATTAGTTCATTTGTTTTCAAGCAAAAAGTAGAAATCACCAAGCATG
>NW_021468878.1:0-489 GCF_001605985.2 Dendrobium catenatum | reverse complement strand
GAAATAAAACAAATTTTTGAACATGAAAGAAACTTTTAAAATTTTCTCAACACAACGTGTATGCACATGAATTTGCATGGAAATTAGCTTTTAAAACTTTTCTACCATGGAGCAAAGCTTATATGCCACATACTAACAAATATCCAAAAAGACTTGCGAATGTATAATTAGAAGAGCAATTGAATTTTATAACAATACATACTTTGAATTACCGTTTTCATATGATGAAGTTCATGCTCTCATAACATTAATTCTTGCCAAAAATCCAATGCTAATAATGTGCTTTCACAGTGTAAAAAGGAGATAAAACTCACAATCATTCAATATCTTCTCCAAACTTTACTAGTGCAACAAATCAATTATTAAAGCGCCATGTAAAATCTTCCCAACTAAGCATAATTCAACGATAAGAAATTAAACAAGCACTTGATGTTTTACCCTAAGAGAACCAAAAATCTATTACTTACTTTAAAAATGACGTATAAATTC
>NW_021468877.1:0-494 GCF_001605985.2 Dendrobium catenatum | reverse complement strand
TGAGCTAAATGGCTAAAACCACCTCTAAAAATAGAATACACATATAAAACAAAAGCTCCTAGTAAGAATAAATGTCAACATCCTGAGCCCAAACAACCCAACTGCAAGACAAAACCAATAGAACACCAGCACAGAGATAATGAAAATTTCCCCCATCCACAACCTTTCTCCCAAAGTTACCATATACGTACAACACAACCAATGCTAGGTCACGTTAGCAACAAATAGGTAAACTATCAGTATACAAAAGGGTGCAATCATAGCTCAAGCCCATCACAACAACACCCACAACAATGTTGTAATGAAACAAAGCAAAAATAAAAAACAAAGCCAGTACCAACAAATCTATAGAACCAGAAAACATGAAAATATAAAACCTAAAATTGGCAAACAACAAAAACATAACAAAGAACTAATTTTTGATATAAGGCAATCTCATTTTATCAAACCTAATCATGCCTTTAATAATCAAAGGAAGATTAGAAATGGAATAA
>NW_021468876.1:0-227 GCF_001605985.2 Dendrobium catenatum | reverse complement strand
TAAGTCAGCAGGACCGTAGTCGGCGGGCGATGGAGGTCGGAAGGACTGTAGTCGGCTGGTGACATAATTCAGAAGGACCGTAGTCGGCAAGCGATGGAGGTCGGAAGGACTGTAGTCGGCGGGCGACATAAGTCAGAAGAACCGTAGTCGGCGGGCGACGGAGGTCGTAAGGATTGTAGTCGGCGGGCAACATAAGTTAGAAGGACCGTAGTCGGCGGGCGACGGAG
>NW_021468875.1:0-339 GCF_001605985.2 Dendrobium catenatum | reverse complement strand
TAAAAGTCTACATGGAAAATCTAATGCTTCAACACATTCGGAAACCAAAATCAGGATTCACAACAAGCATTGGAATGCAATAAAAAAGCATCGGGAAACAGAGAGATTCGTTACCATAGATCACTGTAATCACGTTCAACAGTATGATGCTCCTAACCTTCTTTGATGCAAAAACAATCCTCTTCCACAGCGGCCGCCTCTGGATCGAATTTAGGCGAAGCCTAGCCATCTGCCTCCGGCTCAGCGGAGCAAATATCTCCGCTTCCTCCGCCACTGGCGTAGCTCCCATGATCTGCCTCCAACCCTTTTCGACCACTTCCGGAGATAATAACTCGAGAT
>NW_021468874.1:0-244 GCF_001605985.2 Dendrobium catenatum | reverse complement strand
ACCCAGAGGGGCTGGTTGGGAACATCGGGGGGGATTTTAGGGGCGCCGGGAAGCAATTTTTGAAGATCAGAAAGGAGATTTTGAAGAGGGATTGGGACAGGGCAGAGCAAGGGAAGATCGAGATACGTGGGGGGGTACAGGCACATGGGAGAGGGGAAACTATGGAGGATTAAGGGGGAATGGCGGGGATTGGAAGGTGAGAAAATTAAAAATGCCAATTTTTGAAGGGGAGGATGCCTATGGG
>NW_021468873.1:0-393 GCF_001605985.2 Dendrobium catenatum | reverse complement strand
TCTCTCTCTCTCTCTCTCTCTTCCCCATCTCTCTTTCTCTTAAAGTTTCTTACTCGCCTCCTCTACCCCTACCTTACATTCTCACTCTCTCCCCATCTCTCCTCTCTCTTATCTCTCTTCTCTAAATTTCTCTTTCTAAACATAGAGAAAAATCCCCCTCAACATCCACCTCTCTTCCTCTCTCTCTCTCTAGAAATAAGCCTCCACACTCTCTTTCTCTCTCAATGAAGAGATAATATTTTTTCTCTTACTAGCCACTCACATTCTCTCTACACAGAAAAAACACCTCTTTAGCACCCTCCCAAACCCTTCTCTCTCTAAAAAGTTAAATGAATTTCCCCATCTCAAAAAATTCAACAAAAAATCAAATAAAAAATTAGAAAAAATACATAT
>NW_021468872.1:0-214 GCF_001605985.2 Dendrobium catenatum | reverse complement strand
CATGATTAACAAGTTACATTTTAATTTTTCATAATTGCAATAAAATTTTGATATTTTTATGATGTATTAATTACAAACTTTGGTATATTATTTTGAATTATTGTCTTTTATCATTGTTATTTAATAAAACAAAATTAAATAATAAGTATGTCAAGTCTATTAATTATTTTGGATTTGTTCTAAGAGGTTACATCTTTTTGAGAATTATTTAAAT
>NW_021468871.1:0-298 GCF_001605985.2 Dendrobium catenatum | reverse complement strand
ATAAATCCTTTGCCCCCATTTATAGGTGAAATATATTGTGTTATGTTTTGCCTTTGGATTGAAGGAAATGGATTGAAGTACCAATCATTATAGATTTTGATAAATAGAACCCTTTTGTCAAATAGCGTGCATCATCTTTGAAATTAAAAGTCACATATGTAACTGATATAAGTGGATTATCAACTCATATGGATGTTTGTTGAATAACATTTTAGAGAGCATGTATTTGAGAGCTACCACTTATTGGAGAATAATTTTAAGGTTGTGTGTGTGTTATCCTTGCTCAGAAAGTTATTCT
>NW_021468870.1:0-301 GCF_001605985.2 Dendrobium catenatum | reverse complement strand
TAGGGAGGCCGGCGGTGGAGTGAGGGGAGGCGGAGTTGGACCACGAGCCCCGAACACTTTCGGTGACTGGTGGGTGTTTCTTTGCCCACACCTTAGGACTTCACCAGTCAAGAACTCACAAGCTCTAGAGAGAAATCAAAAAATTTTATTTAATCATCAATATCTCTGATACAAAATAAGGGCCTTATATATAGGGCTCCAAACAACTAGAAAAGAAAGACAAGAATGCCCTTGGGGCTACAACTCAAACACAAACATGTAAATGGTACAATCGTCACAACTAATAAAAGAAACACTAATA
>NW_021468869.1:0-210 GCF_001605985.2 Dendrobium catenatum | reverse complement strand
GGAGCCTATTTATATGGCTCTTGTATCTTGTATGAGGCTAATGAATTATTGAAGGAAAGTTTGTTTTTTGCGTTCTCTTTATGAGTTCTGTCTTGTAGATCTCTTAGTGAGTTCTTTGTTGGAGATCTCTTAGCGAGTTCTCTAGGTAATTACGTGCAACATTCTTCTTCTCCACCATATTCTACCGCAAGCAAAATACAATAGTTGGAA
>NW_021468868.1:0-326 GCF_001605985.2 Dendrobium catenatum | reverse complement strand
ACCATGACCTACGTCCACTCCCCGGAGTCCTCCGCTCTGTGAATTTCACTACAAACTATAGCTCTCATTTTGCTCCCCTTAGCAAGGAGGAGAAGCCCTTACAATACTCCCTTTCACCAACCAGGCGTGGCGAACTGCCAAGCATTATTTTCACCCTCCTGGCGATGGCAGAGTACCTTCTCATTTTTCTCCCTCCTAGAGAAGGTAGAGTACCTTAGAGGTCACAAATGTAGAAGAGTCTCCTCCTCAGAGAGCTTCCCATAAGGTCTTCCCGGGCCACAGGAGGAGCAAGATGCAGCAAGAATGGAGCAACCGTGTGATCTCCC
>NW_021468867.1:0-234 GCF_001605985.2 Dendrobium catenatum | reverse complement strand
ATACACATGAATATTAGTAAATAAACAAATTTTTATAAAAATAATAGAAAGGTGCAAGACATATGCCGTACAATAGGCTAATGCAATATATAAGATAAGTAGTGCTACAAGCACCATCACAAATGCAGTGGCTCTAATAGCCACAATTGATCATCATGATAATACAATAATATCACTCCAATATGTCAATGGCATCCCTCCCAACAAAATAAGAAATGAAAATGAAATAAAAAT
>NW_021468866.1:0-214 GCF_001605985.2 Dendrobium catenatum | reverse complement strand
TCAATCAGATACGTATAAAATACGTGTATCTGGCATGTAGTAGCAGCAATAGGTTTGAGATTGGGGAACTGGATTTGGATTTGGGAATATTTGAAATTTAAAATAGGAAATTGCATCATCTTACACTTAAAGCGGATGGTGGGGGAATGGATGATGGGCCCGATCAAGATCCTATGGTTCTGTCGTCCCGGGCCATCGTGGTCCCTGGTCTACT
>NW_021468865.1:0-351 GCF_001605985.2 Dendrobium catenatum | reverse complement strand
CACATAAGTTTGTCTTATGAAGTTCTCTTATGTTTTTAAACTTTATAATGCATCGATAATGCTTAGAGAAGTATCATGAAGTGCATATGAAGGAATTATTGGTTATTACAAGCACATGAATGAAGGCATGTGTGGAAAGGTCATTTGATAGTACTCTGGAGTGTAAAGAAAAGGTAAATAAAGTTTTCTTGTGTTGTATGCATGTTTGCACATCAGATAGGGATGATCTACTCTTGGTTTTACATATTGACGTTATGAGGAGACATAGTAAAGGGATGGGAGAGTTCCTAAGTGATGATGGACAAAAATATGTGGAAGAAATATTTTTAGAATAAGATTGTCGTCTAATAG
>NW_021468864.1:0-296 GCF_001605985.2 Dendrobium catenatum | reverse complement strand
GTTGATTGGAATTTGGTTAAGAGTTGGATTGGGATTTTTTTGGGACCTATATGATCGACAAGTGAGAACTTGTCAATCATTAGGTCACCAAAATAAAACCCAGGTGGGTCCTAGTGACCTCATACAAAAATGAGGTCAACAGATGTCCAGTTAGTATTGTACGAACAGTCCAATAAAAACACAATTCATCCAGGACGAAGCATGGGATGGTATACACAAAGATCTCAAAATTATAAAATTCACATATACAATTAGAAATTCATATTCATAATAGAAATATCTTAAAATTCCCAATT
>NW_021468863.1:0-1138 GCF_001605985.2 Dendrobium catenatum | reverse complement strand
ACTAATTACTATACTAACACTTAGCTGAGAATTTTTATGGCAACGCTAAAAAATCTCTCTTTAACCCTTGTTAGAACTATAACAATATAATACAACATAAGAGAATAGAACTAAAGAAGCAGCCTTACATACAATTTACTTAAAGTTTTATTACTTTAAAACAAGCTGCACGTGTCGCCAAAAATCTATTAGATAAGTCAAACAAGTATTATCTTGCAAGTCCCAAGTATCAAAGAGGGTCGGCCTCGACTTCGAAGCTCTTCCCATCAACTCCTGTGTATCTAACTCTCCTTTAAGGGGCTCAATAACTTGCATTCCAGGACTACCTAGGACCAATATGTAGTCAATGCACTCTATTTTGCACTTGGTTGGAAATTTTAAAACTACATCCTAGAAAACATTCAAATGAATAAAAGACAAGTGATATGCATAATAGAATTAGGACATGTATGTTTAAATAGGATGGGCCAATCCTTAGCTAAATTGCAAGAGCAAATGTTGAACTATATTAACTGCTCCATCAGGAGCAAAGTTTTGAAAGATAGACCTACCACCCAAGGAAAAAAGTTAATTTGGAAGAAACTAAATAGTTGGACTTTAACTAAATAATTGTGAGCTTGTTGAAAAAAATGGGCATTTCCAATAGCATATTTCCAATGTGTCAATAGGAAGTAAATAAATTCACTAACCTGCCATCACACATCTCTTCCCTCTTTCCATTTTTTCACTTCTCTACTCATAGCTGACTGATTTTCACATGTCAAACATAGAATTGCTCATATGTAAGATACAAATAAGAAAAAATTATAATGCAAAGTATACAAAACGACAACATAAAAGTTACTGGTAGTTATTTGTTTAATGAGATTACATTAGGCGGAGAGAGAGAGAATGACGTATGAGGCTGAGATGAAAGAAGACAAATGGAAAAACCAAAGTTACAACTTAACATATAATAGTTATGCAAGAAAGATGAAATGTTTCACATAAATTGGATTAACAGCTCAATTATTACTATTATGTATGAAGAAGATGAAGCATTTCACATGCAAATAAGAAATTGATAGTATAATTAGCATGAAAAACTTATAATTTTACCGTATAGAATGAATTACTTTGATCACTTATGGAAGAGATT
>NW_021468862.1:0-216 GCF_001605985.2 Dendrobium catenatum | reverse complement strand
CAAGGAAATCAACAAGAGTATGGACTAGATTATCAAGATACGTTCAGTCCAGTCGCTAAGCTGCCTACAATACGCATCTTACTTGCAATCGCAATATTTCACAAATGGAAAATACATCAACTTGATGTATCCAATGCCTTTCTGCACGGCGATATTAAAGAAACGGTCTATATGCATCAACCAAAAGGATTTGAAGACTCCGTCCATCCAACACAT
>NW_021468861.1:0-318 GCF_001605985.2 Dendrobium catenatum | reverse complement strand
TGAATTTAGACTATCATCCTGGTCGATACAGGTATCGGCCAGGCCGATCCGCTAATGACGACTGCCTTAATGAGGATGCCCTAATTAAAGCTTTTGGTTTTGGACATATCGTCCCGGCCGATATTACCAAAAATAGAATTCTTTTAGGGAATAGCAGGAAATCTTTCAAGTTATAAATCAATAGGTCCCACAACAAATTCAACAGACTCAAGAAAAGAAAAAGATTACAAACTAACTCAGACCTAGTCTACCCAATCTTAAGCTGGTTCCAAATTGCAGTTTAATCGTGTGGACCTGAAACATTAGCACATAAGGCAA
>NW_021468860.1:0-207 GCF_001605985.2 Dendrobium catenatum | reverse complement strand
CACCCACAGTTCCCCCTGTTCTTCCAACTCTGCCTCAAAAAGACATTAAGCAACTGATTGAGGACCAGGTAAGGGAGGCCTTAGCCTTTTCTCAAGGAACCGCATCTATTCCAAAGGGTAGACCTTACCCCGAAGAATATGATTCAGTTTCTTATCCAAAAGGCTTTGTGTCACCAACTTTTAAAATTTTCACTGGAATAGAAAACC
>NW_021468859.1:0-442 GCF_001605985.2 Dendrobium catenatum | reverse complement strand
CCTATAAATTTTTTTTTTTTTTGAGGGGGGCAATTGCCCCCCCTAAGAACTATGTGGTTCCGGCCCAGGCCACAACCTGGCATTGCCAACCATCGACGACCTCAACCAACCTTCTCTGAGCTACCACCGTTTACGCAGCAGCTAGCTGTCACTGTCCCCGAATCCAGCCACCATAGATGAAACAACTAGTCGCCACAGCCCCTTATCGACTTCCACTAATGTTGTTGTCACCATCGAATAACTCTATCATTTTACTTTAAGCCAATAGAAAGAATCTCTTTCATTTCTTCTGCACTCATCATAATAGCTTCAAATATTTCAAATAAACAATATTTCTTTTATACTTCATTTTTTTATTTTGCGTTCATTTTTCAGTAAATCAAGCAGTACCTCAGTAATTTTCGAGAACCCCTCCTGTCCATTTTGCTATGCCCATTAGTCC
>NW_021468858.1:0-254 GCF_001605985.2 Dendrobium catenatum | reverse complement strand
CTTCATATCCAGTTCTCATGACTCCTTACAAGCTCAATAAATAAGTGTCATTCAAGCTGAGCTAGAACAAGTAAGGAAATTACAAGCTGATTGGCAAGCTCAATTGCAAGCATAGGTTCAAATGTAGATGCAGATGCATGAGCAACAGAATTAGTTATTGGATGAAATGCGTAGAATGAGGGAGCAGATGAGTGGAAAAGAGGCAGCTCTAGCTGATGAGGAGTCCACGGAGTCAGAGTAGTTTAATTTAGTTT
>NW_021468857.1:0-205 GCF_001605985.2 Dendrobium catenatum | reverse complement strand
ACTTAAAACCACCCATCTATCTTTCATAAGATGATCTGACGACATGGTTTTTAATCGATTAGGTGGTTAGCTGGCTCCCAAATCCAGGCCAGGGTAAGTCCAAATTTTTCATTGCATTAGCTAGGACACGGGTGTTAGTGTGTGTACAACACTAAACCTAATATAGAATTAGATTCTAAGGCTACTACATTCGGTCTCGTAGTAT
>NW_021468856.1:0-337 GCF_001605985.2 Dendrobium catenatum | reverse complement strand
ATTTAATTAATCTTATTAAAAATGATAATTAAAAATTACATAAAATTAGGATTATAATAAAACCCTAAATTATAGTTTAAATGAACATTGTTTATACTTTGTAGAGTGAAAAACTAATAATTTAACTAACTTATATCATTTAAGTTATTATTTTAATTTGAATTATAAGTTATACCTTTATGCTGATGAATAATTAGAATCAATAATTAAATATGAGTAGATTAGAATTGGAAATAATAACCAATCTAAATTTGAAATTGATAATCTTATTAAATCCTTATATAAAATTTATGAAGATTGTAAAAGGGTTTGAAGCAAAAACTGATATTCCATTTAT
>NW_021468855.1:0-251 GCF_001605985.2 Dendrobium catenatum | reverse complement strand
TTGGACCAGGAGACTAAAGATTGTCCTATGAATTAATAAGTCTCAGAAGTGCTCTTTCTATCCACCCTACATCTTGCAAAACTAGAATCAGAACATCCAATGATCTGAAAAGAAGTGTTGTGCCTAGGGTACCAAATTCCTAAGTTTTGGGTTCCTAAAGGTATCTAAGAATTCTCTTAATAGCAGTCAGGTGGGATTCCTTAGGATCATCTTGAAATCTAGCATAGAGACAAACACTAAACATTATATTC
>NW_021468854.1:0-692 GCF_001605985.2 Dendrobium catenatum | reverse complement strand
ATGAATTTAGCCCCCTTTTTATTGCCCTACATGAGCATGGCCACCTGCAAAAAACAGTGTGAACATCCAGATCGTACCTAACCTAATGGTAATCTAATCGCCAAACATATCAATCCATCCACAGAGTGCAGAAAAAGTAAGCAGACACAGCGAAGCAATTTCATACACAACATGCAGTGAAAACTACGAAAAATTTGGCACACAGCAGAAAAATAAACACCGGCCTAACCTAGATCTAGAGTTGGTTGTCCTAGAACATCATCTAAAGTGTGTGTAGAAGGTCGTGTGGCGGGGGTAGATCCTATGTTGGGTGATTAATCAAGGTTGTCTAAGATTCTGAGTTTGTTGAATCTTAAAAGAGGGATTTAGGTTAAACTTTAAGTATTAGTAGATTAGGAATTTTATTTGAATATATTTTTAAAAGTTAATTGTTTACTACCTTTGTTTCACACCGAGTCCGTGAAGTTTTTTTCACCATCCTTAGGGCTAAATTGATAGCCTCGTAGGCCTGGGTTACCTAGTAGCAATCGGGGTTGATTAAGTTACTCCAAATTTGTTGTAATTAAGGAATTGATTAATATAAAAAAGGATTGCTTACTGATTTAAAGGATTTGTTAATGATTTTATTAACCTATTAGGAAAATTTTGGAGTTTTGAGAAAACTTGAGATCCTTAGAGTTATCCGGGTATAC
>NW_021468853.1:0-296 GCF_001605985.2 Dendrobium catenatum | reverse complement strand
CGGTTAGCCAAACCGCCAGCAGTTTGCAGTAATAATTTTTTTCTCCAACTCCCCTTCCTTCTTATAAATACCCTTCTAGGAGGTATAAAATTCCTGCACCTTCTTCTCTTCCTTTATTCTTATAATTGAGGTTTTCTCTTGGTCCTCCCAAGGCCCCTCTTTTTGCAAGAAAGTCCAGAGATCCGACCTTCTCCCTCTATTTTTATAATTGAGGCTTTCTCTTGGTCCTCTAGGGCCCCTCTCTTTGCAATGAAGTCCAAAGATCCCCCCTTCTCCCTCTATTCTTATAATTGAGG
>NW_021468852.1:0-549 GCF_001605985.2 Dendrobium catenatum | reverse complement strand
GATACATCAAGGTGAAGTTGTCCTACACACTAAGAAAGGTTATGAGTTCAAAGGCAGCAGAGTGACACTAGCTAGGATGACTTAAATGCTCATGACACGGTGCAGGAATTGTAAAAACAGCAGCTAAAACAGGGAAATTCTCGAAGCTACGCAACTTAACACTACCTAGAATTCACTCTAAAGCCAATATTAAGTGCAGAAAATTAGTGGACAGCAAGTTAAGCAATAGGCCAAGTTGTCTAAGTGTTTAGGAAGGGTTCTAAGGTGTAGACAGCACCTAAACACTAGGTTAGGTTCACCTAACAGCAGGTAAACGATGCAGAAAATTCCTGGACAACACACTACAAGGCTTGAATACTTGCGTTAAGTGTTGGGTTAGGTGTCTAGAGTGTGGACAGCACTTAGGTACATGAAATGCCAACCCAAAACTCACTAAATGCATGCAGGAAATTGCAAACAGTGAATGAAAACAGTAAAATCTTAAATACTAAATGATGTTTAGCATGTGAATAATGAATGACAAAGTAAACTAAACTCCTAGGATGCATC
>NW_021468851.1:0-319 GCF_001605985.2 Dendrobium catenatum | reverse complement strand
ATTTGGCCTGGGAATGCCTGGATTGAATTGGTGGCTTGGTTGGACACAAACCTTCTTGGTTCGAGTTGAATTGAGCTCGATCCAGGTCAGGTCAAACCCTGGGTTTGGTATGGGAGATAGGTCTTGGTCTGGTGCACCCAATGCAAGTGACAATTGGATCCAATTTGGTATGGCTTAAAAGATGGCTCGGGTTGATCCAAATCTGCTCGGTTCGGGTCGATTTGGGCTCAACACAGATCAGGCCAGACCCTGGGCTTTAGATGGGAAGTGGGTCGTGGTTTGGTGGACCCAATGCAAGTGGCAATTGGGTCCAATTTGA
>NW_021468850.1:0-201 GCF_001605985.2 Dendrobium catenatum | reverse complement strand
TTAGATTCCATTTTAAAAATTTTTGGGGGAAGAACCCCATCTCTTCTCTTATTTCCTCCATCATACATTCTAGCACGGGAATTGTTCTTAATAGAACCTAAGGCCCTAAGCTCTTTTACAAGCTTACATTTAAACAATTCCCCATTAGAACCAATCTCCTTCTCCTTCTCCACACCACACATCTTCCCCTCAATGCCTTTA
>NW_021468849.1:0-471 GCF_001605985.2 Dendrobium catenatum | reverse complement strand
GGGGGATGTAATGAAATTATGTTTTGTTATTTTGAGTGTTAGAATTTTCTTATTTTACTTTAATGTTTCCTAATGCACTTTTAGGTGTTAATTAATAATTACCTTATATTTGCTTGGATTGTATACTAACGTCTGTAAAATTAAGAAAAATAATAATTTATGTAATTAACAGTACACAACTTCACTTTCCTCGCTCTCGCTCTCGCCCTAGCACTGCTCGAGTGATTTTAGGGTTTCTTCTTCTGGCCTTCTTTGTGCACTTTCGGAGGGATTTGTTGAGTGAGAGCATTTTTATTTTATTTGCTGCTGGTGCTCGTGATTCTTTTTTGGCCCTTTGGGCCCTTTTGTGATGGCGGGGGTTCCTCCGCAACGCCTTGGGGGAATGTTTCGTCCCAGGCTCAAGATGCTAACAAAGGCTTTTTCAACCCTGACTAGAAGGCTCCTTCCCCTACTAAATCTCATTCTTTTAAA
>NW_021468848.1:0-292 GCF_001605985.2 Dendrobium catenatum | reverse complement strand
TCTTCCATACTCTGCAATGGTTTGGCGATAATGATGAGTTAAATAATAATTTTAGCTCACAAAGAGCAGATGTCTTGCTGAGTGCATTACTACCATCCATTCTCAATTGATTCATCTAGCAGGGACGTGGCACATGCCCTCGGACTGGTTGATTTTGTTGCAAAATAGCACAACTATATCACAGTTATGACCAAAGCCCGTATGTTTTCTAATGCTTAAAAGCCCCTTGAGTAATGAATTATTGGGTGTGCTCTGTAAAACAATTTTCTAGGATTAGATGGGGGCATTTAAA
>NW_021468847.1:0-476 GCF_001605985.2 Dendrobium catenatum | reverse complement strand
ATTAAAAATCAAATGCGCTCTTTCCTAAAAAATGGCCATTCGAACGCGGGGTGAGAGAGAAGAAATTGCTTCCGTGTATGGCTGCAGTCCCGATCTCGTCTGCTCTGCATTATAAATGTTGAATCTGACACACAACTCAGCTTGTCCTGTTCGTTGAAAGTTTAGGGCATCTCCAACCGAACGTCAAATAAGTGTTTGCTATTCTTGCATTGCTTTGCTACAATCGATCTCTATTTTTAACGTCATTTGATCGCGGATGAACAATGCGACGCCAATATTGGCGTTGCACTGTTCATCTGCGCCATTTTTTTTCTCTACCGAACAGATTCGGAAGAAACACGAGAAAGAAAAGCTGACGGTTTTAGCGGCAAAATGGCGTTGGATTGGAGATGAAACACGACATTTTTTTTTTACTGCATTTTGGAGTGAAAAATGAGATTTTCGGTTGGAGATGGTCTAAGGCTTACAATCTAGTG
>NW_021468846.1:0-586 GCF_001605985.2 Dendrobium catenatum | reverse complement strand
TCAATCTTTAATAAATCTCTGGGGGCTCTCATATAGTCTCTTATCCTGCATAAAGGATGGATGTTTATTTTTAAAGCCTTACGATTTATAAATTCATAACCCCTTGAACTATGGGGGTTATTAATTTATAAATTCTTTAAAATATAATAAATAAATTTTACATTAAAATTGGAATAATTCAAAAGTCGAATATATATCATTGAAACTTTAATTAAATTCCCCTTCAAGAAGTAATGAATAAAAATTAAAAATACATGCAATCTAAAAAATAAATTCCCATAGGATCTATTAAAGCCAACCTCTTTGGCACACTTAGATGGTTTACTAAGACAACCAACTTTAGCCTACGTTATGCTAGCTAGTGAATATATTTGGTTTAATTGAAAGTGTCTTTTCTTAGAGGACACCTATGTGTGTTTGCTTACTTTCTGAAAAATATATCAAGCACATAATTACCTTTCTATTAGTGTACTAGAGAGTGAAAGCGCTCAGATGACACTATAAAGTGCTCTGATACCACTTGAAAGTTCGTTAGGGATTTTAGGCCCTATGAACTAGCCCAAGGCTAAGAAAGAGAGAGGTGAAT
>NW_021468845.1:0-249 GCF_001605985.2 Dendrobium catenatum | reverse complement strand
TCTCATGCTTTGTAAAAGCTAATGAATGAATATTTGATAGAAAATTTGTGTTTTGTTTCTATTTCTTCTTGCATGAGAGCTTGAGAAGGGAGAGAGCTCAAGGGGAGCAAATCGCAAGGCCCACCAGTCGTTGGAAGAGTCCGCGGATCGTGGTTAAGTTATTGTATCTTCTTGTTCGTGTTTTCTCCACCATAAGAAAATCCCTTCCAAACCCCTTGTTGTCGCCGCCCCCTTGGAAGCCCGCCGCCG
>NW_021468844.1:0-220 GCF_001605985.2 Dendrobium catenatum | reverse complement strand
TTAATTTGAAAATTTTACATGGTACGCTAACCTTGACTTTTACAATGTGTGAAGTTAAAAATATAGCAATATTTGTTACATAGAAATTTTGGAAAGCCTTATTCCTTTATTACATTATATATATAAATACTTGAAATAGCAACATTTTCTCATTTTCCCTTGAAAAGTAGAAATTTGAATAAAATCATAATTGATTGCGTGTACTTGTGTTGAATAACTA
>NW_021468843.1:0-260 GCF_001605985.2 Dendrobium catenatum | reverse complement strand
TCTTTTTATTAAATCATTTAAATATTTAAATTTTTAATCATTTTAGTTAAATTATTTAAAATCCACTGGAAAGTTAGAAAAGCTTCTGGAAAAGCCGCCGGAAAATAACGCTTGAAAGAAACTACCATAAACTTCCATTAGAAAAGTTGTCTCATTATCTAACATCGGAAAACTGCCAGAAAGTTGACAAAAAATTCTACCGATAATGGGTGATTTTCCTATAGTGCTAGCAAGGGGTGATGTGGCACATTCTGGTTGGT
>NW_021468842.1:0-530 GCF_001605985.2 Dendrobium catenatum | reverse complement strand
CAAAAATGTAGACATTCTAATTTCCCAGAAATCAAATGGAATGTTATCAAAAAGTGGTGGAGGAGTTATCGAATAACCCTCCGCAGTGTTACGATTACCAAAATTCGACATGATCATTTTTTCAAGGTTTTCTAAAACACTATTTTTGAAAAACAAGCTCTGATACCAATTGAAATTACTAAATGACAAGAGGGGGTGAATTTTGAAAAACTTTTTCTCAATAAAAAGTAATCCTAAAATTTTACAAAAAAAAACTTAAATAAATTTTCTTCCTCAAATTTCACCACGCAATAATTATGAAAATTAAATGCAAGTAAAAGTAAATGACGATAAGGAAAAAACACACCAAGGGTTTTTATAGTGGTTCGATCAAAATATGACCTACGTCCACTCCCTGGAGTCCTCCACTCCGGGATTTTCATTACCAAAAATAGTTCTCCTTTTGCCCCCCTCGGCAAGGCGGAGAAGCCTTTAAAAACCTCCCTTTCATCAACCCGGCGTGGCGGAGTGCCAAACTCTGTTTTTGCCCT
>NW_021468841.1:0-431 GCF_001605985.2 Dendrobium catenatum | reverse complement strand
AACACATGAACAATAATGAAACACAGAACAAACATAGCACAAACATTGAACAAATCACTCAGATGAACCCTGATCTGGAGGAGGAGGTGGTGCTGCACCAAAGAAGTTGAAGTAACAACTCATCGTGAACATGTTGGAATTAATGGAATTTATTTGTTCGCGCATATATCCCATATCTTGATTGTGCTGAATATCTTGCTGCTGCAGGTGAGTTTAAATTTTATCAAATCATTGATCAAAATGAGCCTCTAAATTTTCAAATCTTTGAACCAAATCCTCATAATTTGGTCCAGCAGCATGTGAATGTCCAGCTTCTTCTTCTGTTTCACTTAGAACTACATGTGTTCTGCTGGGCTCGTCCATATTGAAGATAGCCCTAAAGGATGCGTCGTTGTAGTAGAGTGGTTCTTCAAAGTCTTGTTCAGGATGAG
>NW_021468840.1:0-281 GCF_001605985.2 Dendrobium catenatum | reverse complement strand
TTGTGAAAATATAACTTTGAGTTAGGATATTCTTATCCAACTCAAATTTCAAAAGAAGAAGGCATCCTCAAAGGGGAAAGTTTTCTTCCATTTAGAAGATTGAGTCTGGATGGCTTTTAAATATCAAAAGAGAAAAGGCAATACCCCTAAAGGGGGGAATTATCTCTTCATTTGGATATTTAAGCCATGACAAATCTAAGGAGTCCAAGGAGGAGAGATCCAAGGAGTAGAAGGAGAGAAAATCCAAGAGGACTGAAGAGCTGAAGACCTAATATCTTACT
>NW_021468839.1:0-326 GCF_001605985.2 Dendrobium catenatum | reverse complement strand
CTATGAAAAAGTAGATTTGCAACAATCTCCCCCTTTTTGATGATGGCAAACACAAGTAGGAAAATTTCATTAAAACACCGTAAGGTTACAAAATCCAAGACCAAACAGTTTTTTTTTTCTACACCCTACTCCCCCTTTTGTCATCACAAAAAGAGGGTCTAGAAACACAAGAAATAGACTATCAAGCACATAAAAAAGACATGAAACAAACAACACAAAATACAGACTAAAATAATGAGGGATCCAGATCATCAGATGGAGGTGGTGGAGGTGGCTGCTGAAAGTAGGTGGCAAGTGTGGTGAACTGAGCATTGAACCAGGTGATG
>NW_021468838.1:0-368 GCF_001605985.2 Dendrobium catenatum | reverse complement strand
ACAGAGGATATCTATGGGGAGATCAGACCATGCCATAGCATTATTGTTTTTGTGGTGGCCAATGGAGGAAAGGAGCTGCGGTACCTTTCAACACTACCACACTCGGACAAAAATTAATTAGAGTTGGAATCAAATATGCAATCTTTGTTAGAGATATAAATATGTGGAATAGAAGTATTTGTGGCAAATATTCAAGTGCATTACTTTTTCTTCTCATTTGTGGATAATGAAATTGGCCAATTGGCATTATCCATAAAAAGAATAGGGTGCAAAATTCATGTCATAAACATTAAATTTATTATTTAAAAATTTATATTTATTTTTAAATTTAAATTTATCTTTTATTACATGCTATTTATTAAGAGATC
>NW_021468837.1:0-217 GCF_001605985.2 Dendrobium catenatum | reverse complement strand
GAAACGATTCAGAAAATACTCCAGCCTATCCTATATGTTGGGCTTAAATTTGATTGAAAGAGATGTTTAGTTTAATGGTCAATTTAATTAAAAATTTGAGATTCAATTCCTGGAGGTTGAGGTCTTATAGCCCGAGCTTGCCTCAGAACCTAAGTCTAAAGTGGGTACTAAAAAGTAACCCGAACCTAGATAATGCAGTGCAAATCTAGACTCACCC
>NW_021468836.1:0-235 GCF_001605985.2 Dendrobium catenatum | reverse complement strand
TGATGCTTCCTTCAGAGCAATTTTCAAAGAGGAAAAAAGGAAAGCACATGCAAGTGCTTCAGAAGAAGAAGAAGAAGGAGAGAAAACTTCTGCACCTCAGTCAGATTATCAGAATCTAATTGAAAAATTTGATAGACTAGAGACTCATGTTGATCAAAGATTTGATCAACTTGATGCTCAACTTATGCAGCAGCAACAAGACATTGGTAGCATCAAAAATGAAGTACATGAAATC
>NW_021468835.1:0-1605 GCF_001605985.2 Dendrobium catenatum | reverse complement strand
AATTAGAAAAAATTATCCTAATTAATCCCCTGCAAATCAGCCCCCAAATTTTCTCTCTTTAATTAAAAAACATTTTTTAATTAATTCTCTCCAAATATAAATTCAAATTAGCCATGTTTCCCTAGATAAACTTCTCTAATTATTTCTCCCGTGATTTTTCCTCCTTAAATAGTGAATATTATCTCCCTTGGGCCCCATAAGGTGGGCCACCACTAATACTTCCCCCCAAAAAAGCATCTTATCCTTAAGGTGGAAAATGGGAACGGTCTCCTGATCATCTCATATGTCTCCCACGTGGCATCATACTCTGACAAATCCTTCCACCTAATAAGTACTTCGTGAACAATAAACCCGTGATGTTGAGAACGGCTTGGAAGCTCAATAAGATTTTTCCTTAAGATAATTATTTTTTTATCCACTTCAATTTATTTGTTGAAAGTTCTGAGTTTTTCTTCTTTCTTGTCATCAATCATTTGCATCTTTAACATTCGCACCCTAGAATCGCCACCTCCCCAATAGCTTATTCCTTCTCCAGTGTAGCGAGTGTCATGATCCCTCTATGTTTCCTCAGTGTATCAAAGGTGAAAATCCCACCTTTCTTTCATCCACATCCAATGACCCAATCCTCATGGCTCGGCTCGACTCGGCTCTACTCAGCCCCCTCCTTTTTTGGTCGTCCACTCCCCTTCCCCAAAATCCCTACATAGTGGTTGGCCACCCTTTTATCTCTACCTAAAAATTTCCTCCTTGTTTCCCCACCATCCAAATTCCAAAAGCCCTGATCTGTCCCTTATCTAGGTCATTTTATTCATCATATCCTCCAATTTCTCAAAGCGGTTCTTCATGAATGAAAGCCTTTTTTCCATGGTTGGAAGCATCCCTATGATGGATGAGAACTTTTCCTCTATCCTGGATTTGATTTGCTCTACTTTGCCTTCTAATGAATCCACCTTCATTATTGCCATCTCTCCAAAATCTCGCTCTGATACCAATTTGATACATCTTGGTATAAAAAACAATAACAAACTCAAAGAAATTCAACAAAAAATGTAGATTTTTATTGATAGCAAATCAACTACAGACAAAGTAAGATATAATGGTCCTCTTTCGAGAGGGCATTCTCCCTGAAACATTAGACACCGCTAGGATCCCTCATAAAAAATAATAAACATCACCTCTCATAAAATTTTACATAAAAATAAAATAAACCATAAAGTTAGCCTTAAATAAGCTTCTCCTACTTCCCTCCTAAATAGCCCTTCTTTCCTATTCTATTTTCCTCTCCAATTTAAATTTCAATTATGAAATCCCTCATAATTTAATCCCTTCCTAAATTAGCCCCCAAATCAGCCCTCTTTAATTAGGAAACATCTCATAGTTAATCCCCACCAAAACCAGCCCCAATATTTGCACTCTTTAATTATGAAACATATCCTAATTAATCCCATGTAAATCAGCCCCCAGATCTGCACACTTTAATTAGGAAACATCTCCTAATCAATCCTTTCCAAATCTAAATTCAAATTACTCATCTTTCCCTAGATAAACTTTTTAAATTATTTATCCCTTAATTTCTCCTCATTACATAGAGAATATTAATTCTCA
>NW_021468834.1:0-220 GCF_001605985.2 Dendrobium catenatum | reverse complement strand
ATTCTTGTTCAAATATAAATTCATATGTTTCATTTTAAATTAAATTCCAAAAATCGAGTTATTACAATATATGTGTGCAAGTTATCACTTTTTAACTAATATTTCTAGATAAAGGAAAAATGAAGGATATAGTGACATCAGACACAAAAGGGAGGAGAACCAGGAAGAGGAATGATTGAAATTAAATTGATAATGTGAAGTTATCAAAGATATGAATTCC
>NW_021468833.1:0-512 GCF_001605985.2 Dendrobium catenatum | reverse complement strand
TTAGAGTCCCATACCTCGCGGATATCAACAGGGTCTGTGGCGAAGTTACCATTGAGGTTATGGAGGCCCCACTTCGGGCACTGGTAGCTGCTAAACATGGAAGGGTTGTTTGGTTGCAGGATTTAAGATCAAAAATGACAACTTTTAATAAATACATGCATCACCTTCTATGTTCATCCTTAAATTTGGGGCATTTGGCCGTTTGAGCGAAAGTCTCTAACAAACTTATTAAGTGTAGAAACATTCATACATAAGAGTAATTCATCTCCAACATACTTTATTTTTAACACCAAAGAAGAATATTTTGTGTATATCATTTGAACCTTTCTCCTCTCTTTTTATATAAAAATGTGTTTCTATAAATAATAAGACGGCTGAATTGACGGCACACTGTTCACAACGGAGAAAAAAATACAACAATAAGTAAATAATGCAATGCCAATCTCTCTTTGTTTTTATTACAAAAAATTTAGATACTAATTAAATTTTTTCTTTTAATTTACTTTCCCTAA
>NW_021468832.1:0-528 GCF_001605985.2 Dendrobium catenatum | reverse complement strand
CACTCTCACCCCGAATGGCAAACCTATGGTCCTACACGATATTCTAGTGAGCCACCCCAGTCCCACTATCATTTAATTTGGTGACGGCATTTTTTGTGGCACCCACGATGAAGCAAAGTCTCGCCACCACTAGAACTGTCATCAATGATGTGGTTAACAACAGTCACGATACAAAGTGGTTCTACATGGTGTTCCTAATCTGCTCATTCTCCATAAACTCTATAACATAATTGCAAACTTGTTTCCCAAAAAAAAAAATTGCAAACTTGTACAACTCCACAACATCAAGACTCTCATCTTCGTCCCCGCCGTACGTGGCACACTTGAACTTGGCTCTAACAACGTCATCAGTGAGAAGCTGTTGTTGTTCCTCAACTGTTGATCTAAGGAATTTTTAACATGAAGCAAACAAGGGTAGCAGAGGGTGGTAGATTTGAGCTATTAAGAGTTGTAGGTGAGTTGTAGGTGTCATATAAGTAAGGGAGATTTATATATATACCACTCTATACTATTCTATTTACATATTTA
>NW_021468831.1:0-587 GCF_001605985.2 Dendrobium catenatum | reverse complement strand
ACTTGTACAGAAGGATAAGGGAAATAAGAAAAAAAAATTACAATATTCACCAAACAAATGTAAAAATTGATGAAAATTAATGCCCTATTTTTACTATTACCTCAAGAATAGCGCATTCATCTAAGATTCTCTTATAATGACATTTGATTTGACCTCAGTGCTAATTTTGTCTATAAATAGTTGTGAAGAGTATAAATATGGTCACACTCCTCCCTTTCTTTTGCCTTAATTGAGTTCTTATAGCTTGCATGAGAGATGGTCGAGTTGAGCCCTACCAAGTATGCTAATGTGGATACTCAAAAATTGCATAAGGCCCTTCTTCATAAATGAAAGTGGAGGTCAAAAAGTTAAAGTCCGACCAAGTTATTGAGAAGATGAAAAAGAAAAAGGTGATAGTAGTTGAGCCGAGTAAGGTGATGAAGGGCAAGTCAAGTAATGCGACGAAGGTCAAGTCAAGTAAGGCTATTGCGGTCTCTTCGTCGAGTAGGGCTGCAAGCGAACCAAATGTTCGACAAGCTACTCGTTGTTCGGTTCGATTAAAGCTCATTCGTTATCGTTTAATTAACTAAACAAACAAACTTGAACAA
>NW_021468830.1:0-1667 GCF_001605985.2 Dendrobium catenatum | reverse complement strand
TTACCTCGGAAACAAATAGTTATTTCTCATTTGACCGATGAATGAAAATGGGCTCATCGCCAAAAAATAAACTTTAATTTTCTCTCTCCTCTCTTTCTTCCCTAAATTCCTTAAGCCATTCTCTATTTGCCGAAAACAAACCATTAAAGGAAATGGCATCTTAATAAAAACCCATTATTCGCTTTAGTTATTATTATTATTAAATAATATATAATAATAATATTATAATAAATTTTTAGATAAAAAATTCATTAAAAAATTCTTGTAGGGATCCAAAAATGATAGAAAAAAATTCAGTATAAATATCTCATTTTAGCGTAAATGTTTTTTTGGTGAAATCGGTATGCAAACGGATACCCATTTAGCTTCCCAAAACCTCAGTTTATTTCGACAAGTATCAATTTTCTTAAAATTTAATGACCAATGCTAAATTATGTAAAAAATAGGATGAAGATTAAAGCACTACATTTAGAAAATTCCTCCTACACCATCTCCCTAATATATATTTGTTGAAGGGTATTATTTAATCATTTAAGCAAATCACATTACGTCTATCTCAATTTTTAAAAATACTATTGCATGTGAATTTTATTATTTCTGTACTGATTCAATTATCATATAGATACAACTGCTATGATTTGACTGTTGACATGCACATTATTCATTTATAGTGCTTTGAATTCATTTATAGATTTTGGTAACATGTTGGGCTTTTTAGCTCATTATATGTGGCTGAATAAGTTCATGCCAAGGCAAGGGAGCAAGTGTGTGAGGTTGATCAGGATTCTCCAGGTTTTATTTCTTTTAGTTATTCTTTTGTACTCAAGATAGAATAATTGTGATATGATTGTGTAGATCCTAATTATATATATGATTTTTGGAAATGAATACAAATGTGTATATAAATGTTTTGAATTAAAGAATTTGTTTTGTTATTTATTACTAATAGATGGTATTAGATAACTCTAGTTATTGTTTACTAAAAGATAAGAATAATTCTTCTAATTTAGATTATGGGGCATCACATCAGCGGCCGTGCAGTAATCCAACGGCTGTTGGCGAAGGTTCACCGACGATGGTGCTGGAGCTCTTGAGGTCTCAAAGCTGTATCTAATCTCTAGCCAAATGTCTCCCTTCATGCAGAGAGTGGGGGTGGGTCTATTTATATTTCCGTGAGTGGCACACCTCATAAATATAGAGAAGATCCGGGACAGGTTCAAAGTGCTCAATCGGATGACCCGTACTGATTCTCCCGCCATAGAGAATTTTTCAAGTGTTTAAGTGCCTTAATGGTATTGGAATTTAGCGATCTTAGGCTCATTAGATTCACCTCGTCGAACTGCACAATTTGACTATAGGCATGCCATATTTGGATATAGTTTTGTCATCCGATTAATATTTTATGCTTGGACTTTTTATCTCAAGCCATTTGGGCTCGAATTAGATTGATTTTGGTGTTATTGGGTTTGTCTCTTCAATATGTTCAGTTTCACTATAAATTGGCTGAAATCAAAGTTTGGATGTTCCCAAATTCATGTCCAATCAAGACTATTTTTGATAACATATCAACAGTGAATAATAACAATGAAATGAATATCAATGACCAAGTGGATATATGAACAATTAATTAAGAATTTCATAGAGGAATATGTGAAAAAAAAAAAGAC
>NW_021468829.1:0-217 GCF_001605985.2 Dendrobium catenatum | reverse complement strand
GTCTGCAATGGATGACAACTTCTTTGAATGCTAAGATGTATAAATCTTGTGAAGAAAAAGGTATTCAATTTATACGTTAAAGGTCAGAATAATAAGAAGAGACCTGCAGTAGCTAATTTTGATAATCATTGGAAGAGGAGGGGGGGAATGTACATAGGAAGAGCAATTAGGTCTCAGTCTTTATATGATTTTTTGTGCAGGCTGTTCAGACTGATTG
>NW_021468828.1:0-320 GCF_001605985.2 Dendrobium catenatum | reverse complement strand
TCCTATTTCTCTTTGCCCTTCCAAACTCAAGTTGGAAGGGGGCAATTCTCTCTTTGGACATCAAAATGTCCAAAGACCTTCATGAATTTGCAACCCAAAAGTTGCATTTTCTCCCAATTCTCCTCCAACTCCAAAGTTGTAGGAGATTTCTCCTCTCTTTGGCTCCAAAAGCTAAAAGAGAACTCTCCGACATTTAGCTCAAAAGCTAAATATCATATTCCTACTTCTTCTTCTTAGCTCAAAAAAGCTAAGGAGAGTTCCCCTCAACAAGTGGCCCAAAAGCCACATGTTGGGTACTTCTTCCTTAGACCCAAACTCTA
>NW_021468827.1:0-232 GCF_001605985.2 Dendrobium catenatum | reverse complement strand
TCAAGGACATCACTAAAATCTGCTACACAATTCCTATGATGTTCAAGGGAAGGCCATCCGTTCTCTTCTATTAATTGCCCTTGCCATTTAAGCTGAAACAATTTGTAGAAAACCTTAGAAATATTCCCTTGATCTATAACCACCAACCCATCATCCTGCTTGATAGAATCAATGCTCTTAGCTCTCCTCCTAGCCGATGCCATAGAATGGAAGAAATGAGTATTCCCATCTC
>NW_021468826.1:0-312 GCF_001605985.2 Dendrobium catenatum | reverse complement strand
AAATCATCAAAAAATTAGAACTCCAGCTTAGGTTTTAATTATTGCTATAAAGTTTTCATAATTCACCCCCTCTTGTCCATCTAATTATTTCAATTGGTATCAGAGCCTGCTATCAAAAAGCGTGTTATATTCTAAATAAGGTAAACATCAGATCTAAGCTGAATAAAACTCCTTATGAACTCCTTAAGAGTAGGACACCGAATCTTTCACACTTTTATTTCTTTTGGTGCAAGTGCTTCATCTTGAATAATGACAAACATCTCTTAGGAAAATTAGATCCCAAGTCTGATGAGGGTGTCTTCTTAGGTTATT
>NW_021468825.1:0-357 GCF_001605985.2 Dendrobium catenatum | reverse complement strand
TTTTTGAGGCTTAGTTTGGGATGACTTTCTTACTGTTTCGTAAAGCAGCTTTTTAATAAAAAATTTATTTTTTATACTAAAAAAAAGTTTTAAGAAGCAAAAACAAAGCAGTACCAAACAAAACCTAAGTGACTAACACAACAAAAAAATCATGCAATTTGACCGAAAACATAATAGAGAACCTTAAAATACTAAAAAGGAAGGTATCTAAAATGTATATCATTGAAAATAGCCAAAATGATAACATAGTAAAAAAATTAAGAGAAAAAAATCAGATATATTAAAGAGATGTCAGAAGAAAAAAGATGAAGGCTTCGTTTGAGACAGCTTTTTTATTGCTTTCTAAAACGGAGTTTT
>NW_021468824.1:0-223 GCF_001605985.2 Dendrobium catenatum | reverse complement strand
AAAGAAAAAACTAATTAATAAATTTAAATAAATACGATTTGTCATATCAACTAATTTCACATAAGAATTTATTGGCTCACCAAACTCCTCATTTTATTTTATACATATTTTTTGATGATCTGACATATTTATTCGAGAAGGACTTGCACAGCTACAGTATAGTCGTCAAGATGAACTCAGCTGCTTTGTCCTCTGCCCTTTTGCATCTATGAAGATCTTTTAT
>NW_021468823.1:0-254 GCF_001605985.2 Dendrobium catenatum | reverse complement strand
TACTATACGCTGATGACATCTTAATTTTATCAAACACTAAAGAAGAAAATATCAAGAAGATTAAGAAGATAATGGAGAACTACTATTGCTGGACAGGGCAAATCATCAACAGCAACAAATCTTCATTAATATTCAGCAGAAATACTTGCAGAAGGAGGAAGAAAAGGATTTCTATGCTTTTGGGAATCAAAGAAGCAAAGGATTTCTATTATCTAGAAATCAAATTAACTCAAAGAAGGCTGTCAGCAACAGAC
>NW_021468822.1:0-330 GCF_001605985.2 Dendrobium catenatum | reverse complement strand
GTGGACTTGATTGAACTCAAATGAACTTGGTGCAAATGACAAGAACTTGGACTTATGTTGGAACACTAAGCAAATGATATTTGAATCTAATTGAAATGAATTCAAAATGAATGATTCAATAATGAACATTTGAATCAAATAAGTTTGAGCATAAGAGAATGACAATGAACCAAATTTAAGAGAAATTACATAAAACTTTGAAATCAAATGGACTATAACAGTGGATGATTTAAGCAACAACCAATTCTCTAAGGAGTTCTCATTTCAACTTGAATGCAAATTCTAATTTGAATAATTCAAATCTCATGCAAACAAACAAAACGAGCTCTC
>NW_021468821.1:0-315 GCF_001605985.2 Dendrobium catenatum | reverse complement strand
TAAGTAGCCGACTTTATCGTCCAGGCCGATATGTACATCGACCTGGCCGATTAGTACAAATCAAGGAAGATCGGCTAGAGCACAGCCCTGGGAACAGTCCTAGACGATTGAAATTTGACTTGATCGTCCAGGCCGATCTCATGATCGTCCTGGCCGATTAGTTCAAATCAGAGGTAAATCGTTCTGAGCACAGCCCTGGGAACAATCCTGGCCGATTGAATTTTGGCTTGATCGTCCAGGCCGATCTTATGATCGTCCTGGCAAAGATCGTCCTGGCCTATATGATCATATCAATCATCCTTAATTACTCCCTTG
>NW_021468820.1:0-308 GCF_001605985.2 Dendrobium catenatum | reverse complement strand
CATGTGAGGATGCATAAGCATTTGGGATGCAAGATTTTGTTGGAGTGTTTGGGAATCCATCATTTGATCACACAAATTTAGTTGATAAATATTAGATTTACCAATAGTGTTTTGAGTTTTGAGTTTTTCATGTAAATTGATATAAGCAATTGAATGACAATTATTAAATTTGTCTCTATGTCTATGATATTAAATTATGAATTTATTATCTCTATGATATTTAATTTTTTTATCACAATCTTGCTTTATAAATTATAAAGAGGTATGTTATATGCAGTTTATTTTATATATTTATTAATTGTATATTT
>NW_021468819.1:0-326 GCF_001605985.2 Dendrobium catenatum | reverse complement strand
ACTATAAATCTGGTGTGTTCTTTCTTATTATTTTCTTACACATTTAATTTCTGCATTTGTTTTATTTGTGGTGATTTTGGTTTGTACTTTACTTAATGTTTCTTCTTTACCAATTCACCACTCTCTTTATTTAGCCTTGGGCTAGTTCTATAGGGCTTAATATCCCTAATGAACTTTCAGGTGGTATTAGAGCACTTTCTAGTGTCATCTGAGCACCTTCAAGTGGTATCAGAGCCGGATTCATAAAATATGTTTTTAAAAGCTTTTGAATTTTTTGATCCATGGTTAATCGTAATGTTGCGGAATGTTATTCAATCACCAGACCT
>NW_021468818.1:0-439 GCF_001605985.2 Dendrobium catenatum | reverse complement strand
ATTATGCCGACGGACGGCCGACGGGCACAGAGTGACGGCTCTTATTGAGCCAACGGGAAAGACAAGTGAAGACTGGTTGAACCGTTGGTTAGAGATTGATTTGACCTGTACATGATGGTGGGCCGACGGGCTTTTCTTTAAAAAGGGTTTGGCGATATCATCTATTTATCATTGATATAACGATTGAGAGTCATAAGGGGATTATTATGCCGACGGGTACAGAGTGACGACTCTTATTGAGCCAACGGATATAACGACACAACGATACATCGATACCGAAAAACGCCTTAATAGCCAGTGATTGTATTTGTTCAGTAAGACTACTGTACTGAATTGCATGTGTACGGTATTGACCTATTGATGTCATTATGGATTTATAGATTTTTTGATAGCGACGGACTCCTTATATTGATTATTGATTTATTGATTTTGAATGGAT
>NW_021468817.1:0-243 GCF_001605985.2 Dendrobium catenatum | reverse complement strand
TTACTTGCTTACTGTACTTTGCACTGTGGTTTGATTGTGCGTTAGATTTACCCCTAGGTTGGGTCGAATTATACTTGTGCAATCTTATGCAGGTTGTCATGCTCATATAAGGAGCTGAAATTGAAGGGTGCAATTAATAAAAAATTATTATATACTCTTTGCACAGGTACATGTCGCGCTTAAGACCCCCTTTAAATAAAAAGAGCATGGCCAAGTGTGACTAAAAGTGATGTATTTCAATTT
>NW_021468816.1:0-203 GCF_001605985.2 Dendrobium catenatum | reverse complement strand
ACATCATCTAAAGTGTGTGAGAAAGGTTGTGTGGCTGGGGTAGATCCTAAAGTGGGTTATTAGTTGAAGTTGTCTAAAAGTCTGGGTTTGTTAAGGCTCAAAAGGGATTTAGATTAAGATTTAAGTATTAGTAGATTAAGAATTTTAATTAAACATATTTTAAAAGTTATTGATTACTACCTTTGTTTCACACCGAGGCCGTG
>NW_021468815.1:0-400 GCF_001605985.2 Dendrobium catenatum | reverse complement strand
GAGGGAACTAAGCCTCGTCGTCGCCCAAACGAAGTTCAGTCTCAAAATGGACTACGCCGTTGCGACCGGAACATCAGCAATACCCTAAATCCACTATAAATTTGTCTAATTTCGATGTTCGACGAATTTGGCACGTAAAATGAGACCAAAATACACGCAAAACGAGGAAATTGCACACAAATAGAGGCGATCTTTGACCTAATTAAGACATATTGGCTGTTAGAATTAATTCAACATTGACCAAGCACTGATATGGATTTTGATTTTTTTAAAATATTTAGTAAAACCAGATGCCATATTGAGGAAAGAGGGTTAAATCCATTAATGAGCATTAAAAATTTTACCTCGTTCGTCTCTCTGTCGCTACTGGCTTGAACGTACGAGCTTTTCCGTCCAGATG
>NW_021468814.1:0-240 GCF_001605985.2 Dendrobium catenatum | reverse complement strand
AAAGAAATTTAAAGCTGAAACTAAAATTACAAATAAAAAATAAATTCTAAAAGTTTTGGATGACCCTTGGGATGTCCAACATTGTACACTATGGATCATCAAGAATTGTGGGCATCGTACATTATGATTAGTATAAAAATTATGGATTTTGTTCAATTCAATATCTGTGATGACCAATTTTGTACAAAGTTGATCATATTAAAGGAACTGTATCATATAATACAACCAGTCATAATAATT
>NW_021468813.1:0-465 GCF_001605985.2 Dendrobium catenatum | reverse complement strand
GATGAGAGCTCGGAGCGGAGAAGAGGAAGAGCTTGTGTGAGGAACCAGCAGCCGGGGGCTTCGTTTCCTTCGGCTTTTAACGATGCGAGCGGGACTCTAGGTCATGCCGAGATCGTGGGGAGAAGCAGGGTCGATGTGCGAAGGACGTGCAACGTGAGCGACGACGTGCGTCATGGGATGCCAGAGCAGGTATGTGATTTGATTTCTTTTTTTTTTTTTTGTTTAGCAGGTCAACATGTAGAAACAGAAGAAGATGATAAAGACTCACTTCTTGTGGAGACATGGTTAGTCATTTCGGTAGCATTAGATATAACAATGAAAGAAGGGAATGCTGAGAAAGTGACTTATGAGTCTTGTCTAATGGTGTTGCCGATGAACTACAGTTTAGAAAAAGATTTGTACTTCCAAAATAAAAATGAGTCAAAGCCCACAAATGGAGCAAGTGAGGTTGGGTAGTGATTATGA
>NW_021468812.1:0-208 GCF_001605985.2 Dendrobium catenatum | reverse complement strand
TATTTTTAAAACATATTTTCAAAATTCCACCAACAAGTATTTTATGTTTTTATAGCGAATTTGCATAGATTAACATTACACCATCTTGAAGGATTGACTAATGTTTCACTATTGATTTGAGAAAATAAACTTTAAATTCATATTCAAGATTAAACACAACATAAGGAATATTAAATTCATCCCTAAGGATAAAAAAGGAATAATTACC
>NW_021468811.1:0-300 GCF_001605985.2 Dendrobium catenatum | reverse complement strand
TGGTTCTTCTTGGTTTTGGGTAAGAAACACTTGGAAAACCAAGTGTTTCCTATCACTCTCTCACCGAATTTTCCTTCTTTTGCCTTTAATTAAAACATTGATATCTTCTTAGGTTAAAATCACAAAATAATTTGCACATAAATGAAATTTTTTATGAACAAACCTTCTCCTTCTTCCTCTCGGTCAACAATATCCTTGAAACTTCTATATTTTCTCTTGTTTGGCTTAAATGGATGGAACGAATAGAGTTATCCTTCATGAGGAGTCACCTATTTTCTCTTAGGATCACATTGATTCGCT
>NW_021468810.1:0-205 GCF_001605985.2 Dendrobium catenatum | reverse complement strand
CTGACGGCTTGGGCTCCAAGGGACGGCGACAAGTAGGTGGGGGTCGGGTTTTCCAAGCCAATGGGTGTGGTTGTCTTCTCTTGAGGTGAAGGGAGAAAGAGATTGGTGGAGAAAGGAAATCGAGAATCACAAACCTCACACTTTCCACTAGAACTCACAAAGAGATCTAAGAGCTTTCTCCTCAAGAACTCATAAAGAGATCTAG
>NW_021468809.1:0-296 GCF_001605985.2 Dendrobium catenatum | reverse complement strand
ATTACTTATTAATAATTATTATTAATTATTATTAATTAATTAATTATAATTAAAAAGAAGATAAGCGAAAGACATGCAAGTGCCATCTCTCTCCCTCGATCCTCGAGCCAACGTCTACAAACCCGCGAAAGTATGCATTTCCCAAACTCAGATTGTCGCTTTCGTTGTAAGCAGCGGACAGGAAAACCGCCTATACACGCCTTTATTGTGCGTGGTGGGAGAGGACCCCGGTCCGACGCCGACGACGAGGCGGGTAATCACCTAAACTCTACTTCGGCGTTTGTGGCGCACCGGAA
>NW_021468808.1:0-281 GCF_001605985.2 Dendrobium catenatum | reverse complement strand
AAGAGTACTTAATACCTCTACAACCAACACTTCATCCCGAGTGTTTGAATCACCATTTAATTTATCCATTTGAAGATCATTTTGGTTCTTCTCAGCAACCTCATTTACCTTCAGACCAGAAACCTTTTTAGCACCCTCCTTCAAAGGCCGTGTCCAAGTATTCTTGAAGCTTGAGTTCTTCAACCTCCTCTTCCCTTAATTGAAATGAACCCAAGGTCCATATCTTGCTTTGTACCCATCATTGGCCTCAATTCCAACCTCCTCAACATTTGAAGAAACTT
>NW_021468807.1:0-336 GCF_001605985.2 Dendrobium catenatum | reverse complement strand
GACCTAAAGAACAAAGTGTTGTTGGAACAAAATGGATTTTCAATAAAAAGGTGAATGATTCAGGAACAATAAAAAGGAACAAAGAAAGACTAGTAGCTAAGGGGTGTAACCAAATTTAGGGAATAGACTTTGAAGAAACCTTTGCCCCGGTTGCTAGACTAGAAGCCATAAGAGTGCTCTTAGAATTTCCTTGCTTCAAGAACTTTAAATTATTTCAAAAGGATATAAAGAGTGCATTTCTGAACGGGATAATTAAGGAAGATGTCTATGTTGAGCAACCCCCGGATTTGAAAGTTCATAATTTCCAAATCATGTATTCAAATTAAAGAAGGCACT
>NW_021468806.1:0-324 GCF_001605985.2 Dendrobium catenatum | reverse complement strand
ATAAAAAATTAGTTTAAACTTATGATTTTGAAATAAAACTCTGATACTACTTGTTGAGTCTAGTGAATAGGTTGTTAAACATAAGTTAATGTCCCACGGCTATAAAGAGGGGGGGGGTGAATTGTTAGTTATAAAATTATCCCTCTTTTAGATGAGTTGAACCGAAAATAAATTTAATGAATTTTATAAAAAGTTTTTTTTAACCACAACTTTTTAAACAGTAAAATACGAAAAAAAAATAGTAAAAATGAACGACACAAGATTTATAGTGGTTCGGTCTAAACCAAACCTACATCCACTCCCCAGAGGCACCCTTTGAGTATT
>NW_021468805.1:0-234 GCF_001605985.2 Dendrobium catenatum | reverse complement strand
GCAACAAAAGAGAGAATCTCTTCGGCAAGAATAATATTGTCTATGGAAATTCTAGTTTTAATAAAATCAGACTGAGTATCTTTTACAATAGAATGCATGGTGGACTTTAGCCTATTAGAAATAATTTTAGATATAACTTTATAAATCATTGCATAAAGATATGGGCCTAAAGTCAGCAAAAGAGGATGCATGCTTAGTTTTGGGAATCAATGCAAGAGCCACAGCCTTAATACC
>NW_021468804.1:0-210 GCF_001605985.2 Dendrobium catenatum | reverse complement strand
ATATATATTATTCAGTTAAAATATTAATTTCGAAATAAACTTAATAATTTTAAATCAATCCTAACATAATCAGATATCCAACTCAATTTTTTTCCTAAAATATAGCCATAATCAAATGATCATTTGCACGAAAAAACTTCATATTTTAGTTGCTCGCATCCTGGCTCTCGCATGATTCCCTACCGTTTAATTTCCCTCTCCTCCTCTAAA
>NW_021468803.1:0-283 GCF_001605985.2 Dendrobium catenatum | reverse complement strand
TTCTCATGCTTCATGACCAAATAAACTTGCAACAACATGATATGAATCACAAGAAACTTATTTACACTAGTGAGGTGAACTTTCCCAACAAAACTTCTAAATGTGATCACTTCGACTTAAGCATGCTATACAAAATTTTCCTTTTGATTAGTTGGCGAGTTCAACGTTCAACTTACACTTCATTCTCCCATATGTTGGCATAACAAGCGAAAGAAGATGACGTTCAACATGATACTTAATTTCATGATGAAAGGAGGCACATGCTCAAGAAAAAGTAAAAGAA
>NW_021468802.1:0-291 GCF_001605985.2 Dendrobium catenatum | reverse complement strand
CTGAAATTTCCCAAGAGAGGGAGTGAGGAGGTGGTCGTCCAAAATAGGGAAGGAAGGGGGCGGGTGGATGGGATGAGGAAAATTAGGTTAGGAGAGGGGAAGAGGAGAGTTACACAAATCTGAAATTAATTTTTAGAATTTGTGTAAATTGGAGGGAAGGAAATTTGAAATTGATTTCAAATTATTAAGAGGATTAAAGGGCAATTAATGGGCATTAATGTGGCCCATTAAAGAGGAGGCCGGCGGCTTAATAAAGAGAGGAAGCATGTGAATTCAAAACCCTGAAATTTG
>NW_021468801.1:0-1283 GCF_001605985.2 Dendrobium catenatum | reverse complement strand
GACCCGTTTTTCAAATGGATCGATTTCTAGAACCTGAACCCGACCCATTTTGAAATCGGGTCGGGTCTAACCCGGATTTTCAGGGTCGGGTCCGGGTCGAGATTTCGTGTCGTGTCAAATATTGACACCCCTACATGCGTGTAAGCCCATAGACGATCCATAATCCCTTTGAAATCATGAAAAAATAATTAAAAAGCTTAATATTATGGTGAGTTATACCAGCTAAGAAAATAAAAATATTTATAAATTGCTAACTTTGAAGATAACTCTATTTGTCTTATTTGATAAATCCGAATTTCATATATTTGAAGGTTTAAATTTTATTTTTTGTATTACAATAAATTATCAATCCACATAATACAATAAAATGAACTTGCTTAAACTTTTTTTATTGATTGAATATTTTTTTTTTCTTCTGTGAATTTTATGTGAAAAGGTCTTGATGGTTACTCTACTAACTTAGCGGCTAATCCCATCTAACTTCAGTGAATCATTAGTTATTTTTTTCATCTCTCACAACACAGCCTTGATGATAACTTCCCTCAATCTCAAAATACATCCAATCCCTTCAAAACTTTCTAAAATATTCCCTTAAATTTCTCATAATCTCCCCAATAACTCGAGGGTTTCTAACCAAAAGCCCAATGTAGAAAGAGGATTTCTTATTATAAGCAACTGGATTAAAAATATTATAATTCTTTAACCACAAATTGCTGTCTTCATCATAAAGATCCTATAAACCTTATGTCACTCTTGAGTTCCACTTAAAATTTCATTTAAATTCATAATTTTTGCCAAAATTACGAGATTAAATAATAAAAAATAATTAATAAGTTTTGAGTTAATTTCAACAAAAATTATTGAAATTGAATCAAAATCACTGTAACATAAAAACATGATTGAATTATGGCATGACCCAAATAATTGAATTTAGGTAAAAATAGTAAATTTTGATTGAATTTATTAAGTATAAAAACTTATAGCTAATTTTATAATGCATTTAACAATCTATTTTGAAATTTTAAGCTGCCCACTTTGGTTTTGATAATTGGGAGCTTCCATTCTAACTATAAAGTCTCAGTTTGAAGCCTATTGCAGGCTATGTATGAGTTTACAAGTCTGTTTGCTCAAAGCCTATAAACAAAATTATATTTTAGAAAGTTGAGGAAATATTTAAAATATGGATGTCTTAGAATTAATAGAATAAAAATTGAATATGAGAGATGCAATTTTATTGGAATAATATTAATAATTATAATTAAATATTATAGAATATATAAGAA
>NW_021468800.1:0-293 GCF_001605985.2 Dendrobium catenatum | reverse complement strand
TTACATGCCCAAGAGGAAACTTTTTGGAAATAAAAAGCTATTGCTAAACATCTGAAGGAAGTGGATAATAACACAAAATATTTTCATGCTTTGGTTAAAAGGAAATGTGCTAATAATTCCATTAATAAAATAAAATGTGAGGATGGTTCTGTTAATGAGAATGCTGAGGAAACTACCTTGTTGCCTATTCAACGCTTTCAGGATAGACTTAACAAGGTCTTTATCCCTAGTAATATTAACAACCCTGCTATTATCCATAATCTCATCTTGTAGGAGGATAATGATTTTCTCTC
>NW_021468799.1:0-359 GCF_001605985.2 Dendrobium catenatum | reverse complement strand
CCCAAAAATTAGTATTTTGGGGTGAACTACATTGAATGAGTGGGCTGGGCTTTGAAGAAGGTCTGATTATAAATTTGTTAAATGGTTTCATGGGTGGGCTGGGCTGCAGAGAAATTGTTCATAAGTACTCTGTGGTTCATGGTCAGAAGATACTTATTCAAGATTGAGGACAATAAATAAAATACTATTTCGTTTTATAATTAAATGCACATATAAGATTAATTGATATTAATTATTATATTCAAAAAAATTATTTATCATTAATGATCTATAATTATACCTATAATCCTTATCAAAGAGTAAACAAAATAGAATCTTTTTTATTATCTTCATTATATATTAAATATTGTATCATAATT
>NW_021468798.1:0-282 GCF_001605985.2 Dendrobium catenatum | reverse complement strand
AGGGTCATGTGATTTGTTTTGAATATAAAAGATGTCATATATAAAATAATACATATGAGTTGGATTTTGGTCTTATTAAAAATCAATGGGAGGTTTTACAGGGCGGTAAAAAATTCGTTTAATCAATTATAAATTTTGATGTAGATATTCAAAGCTTAAAATGATGATGTTTTGGGATAGAAATTTTTAAAATCGATTTAAATATATTATTTGTACTTTATATTTGATAAACTTGATATTGAAAGAATGTGATTCAACTAAATGAACCTAACGACACTAAGA
>NW_021468797.1:0-356 GCF_001605985.2 Dendrobium catenatum | reverse complement strand
AATAATATTTGGAATCATCAAAACTACATAAGTTGCAGAAATATAAAGCATGCAAATAGCAACTATCTTAACAATCTTCCCCTTTTTTATGATGGCAAAACGATTATTGTTTGTATCTCCTAAACTCCCCCTGAATTGATGTATATATGAAAATAAGGAGGAATTTTGAACCATAAACAAACTACAAAAAAAATAAAATAATAAAAAATTTACAAAAAAAAAAAATTACAAGACCATAAACAAAACATACAAACACAATAATTTCTCCCTCTTTTTGATAAAAATAAAAAGTGAAGAAGAAATAGGCGAGAAATGTAGATAATTGTATGAAATTCATTTGAAAATTTAATCTAAAT
>NW_021468796.1:0-257 GCF_001605985.2 Dendrobium catenatum | reverse complement strand
ATTAAAAGCCAATGATTCAGAGATAAATAGCTCTGCAACTGATGAGGATGATGACATAGTAAAGATGACCCTGTAATTCAAGAGTTTTTTGAAAAGAAAACAATGACATCATCAACACTAGAATAAAGGAAAGACTAATAAAAATATAAAGGTTTCCTTTCATCTCATTTATTTTGAATGCAGGAAACAAGATAACTTAAAGTTAGATTATCACAACCAAAAAGCTCTCCTAATCAAGGAGAAGGGTAAGGAGAAGA
>NW_021468795.1:0-308 GCF_001605985.2 Dendrobium catenatum | reverse complement strand
ATTCTTAAATGATATTTATATTTATAAAATTTTATCATATTTTTTAAAGATTTTATAAATATTCTTAAACACTTATTCTTTTTTAATAGTATTGTTATTTAACATCATCCGGTCCAATCACAGTTCGACTGATCGGATCGTTAACCTCTTCTTCTTTCAATTCATTGTCTGGTCATATTTTCACAACCTTTTGATAGCCTAATATAAGTCATATCATGCATTATATTTTATATTATTTTTCATTTTCCTAAGTGTAGTTTTTTTTTTATAGCCTTTTAAATCTTTTAAATAAATAATGAAGAAGTAAC
>NW_021468794.1:0-233 GCF_001605985.2 Dendrobium catenatum | reverse complement strand
TGCGGTTTTGTTGAGAGAACATGCTGGAACAAGTAGCAAAGAAAGAATGTTACTTGAGCTAGTTATATGAGTTGATGTAGTGGAAGTAGCAGAGGTTTGTTTGAATGGGAACATTTTTTCAATAAAAATCACATGTTTAGATACGTAGACCCAATTAGTATTAGGATCTAGACATCTATAGCCTTTCTGAGTTTGAGCATATCCTATGAAAACACAAGGAAGTGAGAGTGGTG
>NW_021468793.1:0-288 GCF_001605985.2 Dendrobium catenatum | reverse complement strand
TAAGGATATATATGCTCTGATCTATATCTAAAATTAAGAGTCTTATTAAGAAAATTATATTATTTTTTATTTATTAGTCAAAAATATTTTATTTTAATTTGTATTCAATTTTTCTTGCAAGCCTCCATTAAGTGGAAAAGACTCAAAAATATCTATTTTACATTTAGTATGATAAATTATATATTTAGATTAAATAGTAGTAGTTTAATTATAATTAAGTAGAATATTTTCTCATGGAATCAACACTCTTTTATATCACTTTATTACTTGATCAATAAATGTACTTGT
>NW_021468792.1:0-668 GCF_001605985.2 Dendrobium catenatum | reverse complement strand
TTGGTGTTGATTATTTACTTGTATCGTAGGGTAAGAGTACTTGTTTTCAAACCTAGATAAATTATAGAAAACCTAGGTAAATAACCTTAGTGTTGTGTTGATCCAAGTTATAAAATTCTATGAAATTCATCATACATGCAATAAGGATGAAAGTCAAACTTTGAACACTTAGTGAAATTATAAACAAAAGGAATTATATTGACATTAATTAGGGTTCATTATGTGTCTCAAATCATAAACTCTAAAGTTGACCCCATATTATGGGTCTAAAACTTTACAAATTCATACAACAACAACAACAACAAACCTTTATCTCACTATGTGAGGTTGGCAACATGAATCATTTTTTCTTCAGTATATCCTTCCAAAAGTCAAACTTTCATTTAAATCTAATAAATAAAGTAATTTCTAATATTCTCTAACGAAGCCTTTTTAGGTCCACCTCTACCTTTCTTAACATAGGATAAATTTAATACATCCTCTCTTAACAAGTTTGATAGAAGGCCACCATTTTATGTGATTGTTCGGCAAATTTCACAATGGTTGTCGACTACCTAACACAACTCTTTATTTTTCTCATATGAAATTCTAGTTGCAAATCCATAAAAAATAAAAATATTATAAAAATTGTAAATAAATTTCTTTGTGATTTAAACTAAACATAGAAT
>NW_021468791.1:0-13533 GCF_001605985.2 Dendrobium catenatum | reverse complement strand
GACTCTCCTAGCACACTTCACAATCTGTGAGATTTTCCTTCTAAATCTTGTTCTTCATTTTTATATTCGAGTCATGTTTAAACCATTAATTCCATTTGTTTTTTAAATGAAATTTGGTGGTGATATGACCCTAAATGTTTAACACGATTAAATTTTGGTATGCTTGTTGCAGGTTTTTTTAACAATTATAGCTTCCTTTTTTTTCAGTTCATGTTTTAGGTGGCTAAGCTAAGCCCTGATTTTCCTCACTTAGGGGATAAGATAAGATATGTGAAATGGACACCCAACCCTTCTTAAGATTCTTTTACTTAGCTTCCCTCTCCTTCGGCCACAGTTAATTTTCACTGGCATGCATTAACTTACATTTTTAACGAACCAAATGGCTTAGCCAAGCTCACAACTTAAGCTTCAAAAACTTACAGCTTATGTTTGCTTATCTCATTATTACTTGGCTTACATCAATAGATAACCAAACATGCCTATTATTATATGAGGCGAATCATGTTATTTAGAGAATCTGTTGGAAATGAAGGAGATATTTATAATACCATAAAAGGGAATATGCTACAATGTATGTCTGAGAAGTGGGTTAAAATATGGTAAAAGAATGAGCATGCATTAACTTCCACTAGTGCCCGTGCACGTGGCGAATGAGTGTTGCAAATAGGAGAGAAATGAAAGGTGTTGAGTAGAAAGTATAAGTTTTTTTAGGATTGGAGTGTCTAGTGAATACATAGAATGAAAGTAGGGATAGTTAATCTTCTATGGTTTCTCTCCCAATTTTAGTGAAAATAAGAAGAAGGAAGCTGCTTTTAAACAATCTAATCCCAAATAGTCTTCATTACTCCTGGTGCAATGAAAAAGTATAGCTAAAAACTATTAAAGTAAGCATTCATTGAAACCATATCTAGATCACCAACTTCTATAATCATCATGGAAGTCTTAATTGTTACAAAAAGGGACATCTCCCTTTTCAGGACCTTTTGAGAAGCTCCTTTCAATATTGGAGCCCCTTATTGCCTTCATCTTCATCGTAGTTATTTCTCCAATATTTTTTATGTTTTAATGCCATAGCCAAGATGTACAAAGTTTAAGATGTGCGACCTTAAAAAATTATCATCCCTCTAGCAATCATATATTTATCCACCGCTTTGCATATGACTTAGTCTCATTTTTTTTAGAAAATGTCTTCTCTTTCTTTGAGTTGTGTCAGTTGGATGTGATGGTGCATATATTATTGTTTATGGTCGTGAGGAATAATAGACATATGCGATATTGATGAAAATAATAGGGATGACAATGTTGTGCTCAACTCTAGTCGACATACCTAGTTTAGAGAATAAATATATTGGATGAGACACTTTTATGAGAGTCGCTAGAAATAAGAACAAAAATTTCTATAAAGTCTAAGCCTGCAGTAAATGCAGTGTATTTTTTTTTTTTTTGCACCTTATTTTAGCTTTATTCACTATTTATATTTTCTTATGAAAAGATTAAATTTTGTTATAATGCCATGTAATATATGTTCAGGGTATTTTAAAGCTCGAACAACTTGCAGTGCTTGTGGTTGAAGGCACATAGTAATGTTTTCAATCTTGTGTTATTCTTTTAAGTCTTCATCCTTGATAGCAATGGCAACCACCTCATATATGTCAGTAACATAAAATAGCATACACCATGATGCATGATGTGATACGGTGCACCCTCTGCACCATTTTCCTGACGCAACGCACATGTTCAAAATGACATGCTCTATTTACATCATACTTGAGTAATAGGGCATGGATACGACCCACATTGTGCATTCTATTTTTTTATGAAAGGATAAATTTTTTTTATAATTCCATGTAATGTATGTTCATGGTATTTCAAAGCTCGAACAACTTGCATTGGTTGTGGTTAAAGGCATCATAGTCATGCTTTCAATCTTCTGTGATTCTTTTAAGTCAACATCATTGGTTGTAAAGACAACCACCTCATACTTGTCAGTAGCATAAAATAGAATGTAAATGATGTATAATATGACATGGGGCGCAATGCACATGATCAAAATTGCAAGCTATATTTACCTCACACAAGAGCAATAGCGCAAGACATAAGACCCACATTGTGCATGTTTTTTTTTTTTCTCAGTTTTAAACTTAAAATTAATATTTCTATTTATATTTATTAATTTAATTTTTTATTTAAAAACTTAATTGTGCTGGCATTACGTATAGATATGTCTTAATTTCTAAAAATGTTGGCATAACTTATTTATGAAATATCTTTTAAGTTTCATCAAATCAATTGATGTCACATTTGTGTTATTTTTTATTCATAATTTCATTCTCGCATCTAAAAATAATATAAAAATATTTGAATTTATGTTTACTTAAAAAGAATGTCAGACATAATTAAAATAATACATGAAAATATATAATATTGGCAAATAAAGGTTATAATAATTGAATGATGTGTATTTTTAATGGAAAATAAAAAAATTTATGAATTTGGAGAGGGTGTTAATGAAGGAGATGAGGCTTTTTTGACATTTGATGATGATGATGACAACGACAATTATGAAGACTAGTTTAATTTACGACAAAATAAATATACTTCAAAAAATAGTTACAATATTTTGAATTTTAGTGATTGAGGTGTTAGTTTCTTGAATTTGAACTCATTTTAGATTTTTTTTATTATCATGATGATTTACCTTTCTATTTATAATATTTCATATAAATATATATTTTTATTTATAATTATTTAATATTATGCGTCAAGTTTAAAATGAAGTTTAGTTACAATATTTTGAATGATGTTGGACTGGAGTTTTCTTCTATGGAGGATGTTGCCCCTCTCTATTGTCCCCAATTATAAGGGTGAAATGTAATTTTCTTCCTCCTTCTGTCAGATTTTTCAAGTAAGAATAGGAGGCTTTATTTTCGCTGTTTGAATAGTTCATTTCAGTTATCTTATAATGGAATTTTTTTTCCAATTTTCTAAAGTTCATTTTCTCCCTAGGGTTTTTTTATGATGGGCAAACATAAAACCCCATGGGGAAAGTTTAGAAGGGAGAATCATAAAAATAGCATTGTCTTTAGACTTGTTGTATCTTTGAAAACGTTTGCCCATCATAAACCCATTGTTATTCAGTATTCTTAAATATTTCTAGCCTCCTTGATTGTGATAATGTATGGTAGAGAGCATAAATTTTTACCTAGTTGTTCAAAAGTGTTGTGGAGTAGCTGACAAATGCCTAGTTGACAGTTTTTAATTTTTTTTTGTTGGTACATTTAATCTGTTAATAGTGTCCATGTTGATTATAAAAAGGACAATTAAATACTTTAATGTGCTTGTTTTGAATTTATTCCATGTTAAATGTTATCTTGACATATTGGTTATAATATTTAAAGCTGATATTGTACTTTTACATAGTGATATGCTTGAAGGATTTGACTATACTCATCTTTTTCTAAAACACTATTGTGGTAATACATTCTTGGATTTTTTTTTATCTTTATTAATCATATGTATTGTTTTTCTCAAAAAATTTAAAAGGATAAATCTCCGGAATGATGCTGGACTGGAGTTTTCTTCTATAGAGGATGTTGCTCCCCTCTATTGTCCCCAATTATAAGGGTGAAATGTACTTTTCTTCCTGTTTCTGTCATATTTTTCAAATAAGAATAGGAGGCTTTATTTCACTGTTTGTATAGTTCATTTATGTTCTCTTATAATGGAAATTTTTTTCCAAATTTGTGAAGTTCATTTTCTCCTTGCGGTTTTTTTGAAGGGTTTGCTAAGGACTATGCTATTTTTATTATTCCCCCTTCTAAACTTCCCCCATGGGGTTTTATGCTAGTCTAATTTGAATTACTTTAGAATATTTTTTGGATCTGTTTAAGTTTTTATTATTATAATAAAAATATATTGTGATATTTTCTTTATAAATTTTAGGACTTAAATTTATGATGACGATAATATTGAATAATAGCATTTAATTGACTAGTTAAATAATCATCATCATGAAAGTAGCTCAAATAGTTTATATTTTCAATTACATAAATCATAAAGATTTTAAGTTGAACAATAAGTGCCTTTTTCATCTTAACCACCATTATTTTTATTATCAAAATTTGTTAAAAAAAAAACGTACTGACTTATCATTACTAATCATTTTTTATTACTTTTAAAAATCAGATTTTTTTTATTTTTTAATAATAAAATTATTTGCTTAAATGTTATCTTATTATTTTTAATTAGATTTGATTCAGTTCTTAAAATTTAATTATGATTTTAATCTAAAAAATAACAAATCGAGTTTTAAAAAAATTTAAAAATAAATGAATGAATTTAAACAATGTATATTAAAACCTAAATTTCCAGCTTTAACGATGATAGCTTATGTTTTTTTCTTTCTATCACAAGTCTTGAAGGAATTTCAATGAATAAAAATATCTAAGTTTTTATAAATTGGAAGAGAACTTTCTTGTCATAGTTTGAAATTTTCCAACGGTCAATTCATAATGATAAAAAAATGAAAATATTTATAGGAGAAAAATTCGTGAAGAAAACAACGTGCGGGATTAATATTTTCTCTATATGAAGATTAATTAAATTATTTCTTCCTCGAATAGTCAATCAAAGAATATGGAATATAAAATATCAATGGATAAATGAAATTTTAGTTAAGATGTCAAACTTATTCAGTTAAGAAGAAATTAATCTGCATTCTATTAGGCACCAAAACAATGGAAACTTTCTTGGTAAAAAAAATGAAAGCGATGAACGCATCAGTATGCATCACAAATAGAAAAAACCTATAAGTTTTATAATCAATATTGGAAAAATTAGAGGGATCAATGACAGTTACATAATGAATTGAATGTTCCAACTTTATTGTCATATTTGTACTTGAAATTTCAAAAAATATATATAGAATAATGTTGCAAACTTTTAAGGAAAAAAAACCAAATTAGAGTCACCAAATTCTCCAAGGATCTTTGTATGGTGGTACATAATTCTCTGTGGGTGGAAATAGGTGAAAAGAAGCAACTACTTCCTTCCGGATTGATCCCAACTACATGCAACATATTTAATTTAAGATAGAAGTGCAAAAAATAACTACAAGATATCTGACAATATGCTTGCAAAATAACTACTCATCTTAAAATAACCTCATGCACTCCTTATATATTTTTTTTTCTTTTTTTGACCACTTTTATGATAAAAAATCAAATAATGATGCACAACGTTTATAAATTAAATTTAGGTTGATTTGCATATCATATATTCATAAAGTGCTTCTTCATGCCCTCTTTAGAGCAGCAAAGAAAAAAGTGAAGAAGTCAATAACTTATCATCAAAGCCCTACATGAAGTCCTGATTGGGTACCCATGCTTTACTCGAACGGGCTTCGCCCACCCATGCCCAACCATAGTGACTTTTGGGATGTCGTACCCACCTATACCCACCCACATTCCATGTTTTTTGAATGAAATCTGCATTGGATTAATGGCCTTAAGGCTTGTTTCTCTTTGCTCTGATTGTAAACTTTCAAGTCGCATATCAGAATCTAATGTAGTCGCAGCGTGGTTTAAGTGCTGCACACTATATAGTGAGGAATGCAATAATATAAGATATACGGTGATTATAAATATAAATTGATTTATCCCCTGATGTTGAGTACCCACCCATACCCACCCACAAGGCCATGGACGTACCCATACCCACCCATACCCTTTGGGTATGGGTGGGTACATGGGTGGGTGTGGGTACAGGTACCAAATGCAAGGCTCTACTTTTCATCCTCTACCAAACAATAAAAAATTATTTTTAGAACCAAGAAAAAGATAGTTATCTCCAGAGAGAAATGAACATCTGAAATATATCTTCTAAGAAAGATTGTGGATATCCTATCCTTTACTTTCCATTTATTTTCATTAAGGAAAACATGAGGAAAATGATTTGGTACTTGGTTTATGTTGCCTTTTATTCTCCTTTCTTCTAGATATCAACATTTTATTTTAAAGGAAGTGAAATAACAGGGACAAAAAGGTATACATATCAACGCATATTAGGGTTTTTTACATTGAAAATCATTCATTCTTTGGAGAGGAGAAATTTTGGGCAATGGTATCTTGATCAAAATTTTATTAGGTTATTTATGAGTGTAAAATAAGAATAGCTAAATAACTAAATGTCATACTCATTACAAAAAAAAAAATCAAGTAAAAAATATCTTGATTCAAATTTGGTTAGGTTATTTATGAGTATCAAATAAGAATTATTGACTAACTAAATATTAGACTCATTCCAACAAAATTAGACCGCATGTCCTAATCCAAATCATTTTCCAGATAAAAAAACTATAAAATATGGTAGCAAACAAACTGACAAAATTAGGCAGAACGAAAAGTGAATAATTTAATATTCTAGTCTCCTACGTCAATAAGTGAAAATAACTCACTAATTTTGTTAGGATATTTCGAACCACTTTTTATAGTACAATGCATGTTTATGCATCATGTTAAAAAAGTATGAGCTAAGAAGTATATCAAAAACAAGAGAAAAACAATAATATATTATTCAAATAATATTTTCATGAATTTCTACGAATACACTCTGCAAGCAGGCATAATATGGACATAATAATATGCAAAATGTTAATTGTTCTATTGCATATGTATAATATAAATGTAAATTAACTATATAAGTTTTATTGCAAAGAGATATTGTATAAGCTCATAATAGTCCTTCAGTAACTAGTAAATAACCAATTTAATCACATACTTTTATAATGCCCTAATTTAGTGACCTAACTTTTAGAAAATGTCTCAATTTGGTTCCAAGGCCAAAAGTAATGATTAAAGTTAATCCCAACTATTAAATATGAAGGCATTTTGGATAATAGGGTGTATTTGATATTATATTATTATTTTAATATGTTTTATCATTTATCATATTAAAATAAATACAAAAATCATCATGAAAATTAACTACGTTTTTTTCCTTATTCATTTTTGTTATTTAATTGATCAACTTCCATAATATAAAAAAATAATATAATCTTATATACACCATACTAACTTTCTTGTTTCTTTTAAGTGGACTAACTCATTTTTGTTGTAATATGCAATCATATTCATAAGAACTGATTTTCTTTCAGTTGATCTTTTGACACAAAGTATGATTAGTTGACATTGCATATTGATACACAATGCTTATAGAAATAGAATAATACCTTGGTTGAAATTGAATTTCAGCAAAGTCCAAACAATAATTGAGAAGAATGATGAGAAAAACTAAGAGAAAATTATATGAAAAATATTTTTATGAATTTTTAATATATATTCTATATATCTCAAAATGTTTGAATTGAAAATTAGAATTTTATAAAATAGTTCAAAAATTTTGAGTTGTGCAAAAAAGGGGTATAATTTTTAGGAGAAAATTTCATCTTACCTTCTAAAAAATTTGAGTTTTATATAAATGACTTGTGAAACTGTGGAATGTTGGAGCATGGTGACTCAAGAGTAGTTTTGAAGTGATTGGATGCAAAAGAGAGCATACTAATGATACTGGAATTATTAGCATGCGTCTCAATAATGGAAATACTTATTCTATCGAACTAGAGGCTTTTTACGATCTTGAGCGGCAACAATACCTATTTCTGGCTTATCCAAGATCATCTATGACAGGTTTAATAAAATTATACCATTTATATCATGTTGGCCTATATGTTTATGGATTCTATGAGATGTCAAAAAAACTCTTTTAATTTTTGATCATGCCAGCCCGAGCCTTGTTTGGGCACCAATTTAATTAGCTGATTTGAGCTCTTCCTCAAACATTTTGAAGTGTATTAGAATTCTTACTTTTCATACAAATTATATATATATATATAAAAATCTCTCCACTTTGAAATCACAATATGTTATTATACAATTGTTGACATCTATTACGGGCATTTTGTTGCATCCAATCGGTGTTCAAATAATTGCATTTCATGGTCACAATATCAAAATCAAATTTGGTGGAGAATGATAATTGTCATCTTGGAAGAAGAAAGCTCCATCCCATATGTATATATATCAATGGATATTATATCATGTAATTATATGCTATGCATATGAATATATGTGCTTTTATTTTTTAGTTTTGCTCTTTGCAAGTTTAGTTAAGTGAACTAATGGAATGCACGCCACCATATAACTTATTTATATGAAATATATTTTCTTGGTATTTTGATTTCTTATCTAATAGAAATGCATTGACTGTAACTTTGAACTGTGACTGTTTTATTTCATATTCAGAAGGTTCTCATAAGAGAGATAAATTCAATTCATGTGCAATTGGGGTACTAGAATATCCAATTAGCCATCTAAATTGAGCACAAGTAGCTAAAATTTTAAAATAGATATGTACAATCTCTTCAAGATTTTTATGTTCCAGTACACTATGATCCTTGATATTTCACGTCCATCTTTGATTTTCCTTTGCTTATGCTTATCTTAATCTATGATTTCCAATTAATTTTTCTCTTGTAATAGTTTGAGTAGCAAATGAGCCTTCCACACCTCATATTTGCATTACCTGATGTAATACTTTAGAATTGACAACTTAGAACTTTCTTGGTATTCTCCTAGGTTTCCATAATATTTGTGGACTTCATTTCCCATGTTTTTTGATTCCCATTCATTATCCTTTGTTTTGTTCCCAACTTGTATGGCAAAATTATCTTTTCTAAGGAATTTTAAATGTGCTTTTCTTCTCTTTTTGGATGCTCCATCTTAAGTTTTATTCTTAGCAAATGTTATCATTAACCCTTTTTTTACTAGATATTTTTCATTTTTAGCTAGAGAGATGTTGGATTAATTGTTGCAACTTCTATTTAAGTAAGAAAAAAATATATTTGAAACTCATAGTTTTATAGCAAAAAAATCTAAGCACTATTTGTCTATCAAGGGTGGAATCAAAGAAACCAAAGCGATATTCATCTGCTGCTCCTTTCTCATATAAGTTGGACTAGTTAATTGTTTGATTCTAAGTTACATTAGTTAATTGTTTTTACTCAAAGCTTTTTATTTGTTAAGCATAAGGGCTTAAGTTAATAATTAAATTTGTGCACTAACAATAACATTTTATCTAGCTAATGCACGACAACGCATTGTATCTGAGCGTGTTGACATGATTACTAACTTTTTTATCTCTATTTTGGTAACTTCAAAGTAACTATACAAACTCCATCTAGATGTTCTTCATTTTTTTCCAAAAATAATTTGCTACTTGGTTAGATGATAGGACTTGAGTAGTGGTAATGTTGTCTCCATTGTGATTTGGATGTACAGGTTTGGGCCATGAAGGCAGCCTTTCTACAAGTACAGGGGTAATTATTTTTCCATCAGCCCCCTCATAAATCCCATAATGGAGGAAGTTTTGTGCTTCATATGTGCCTTAGTGCTTGAGTTTTACCTTATTGGCTGGATTGTGAGCATCAAAATGGTTTAGATGTGCCCTTTAAAAGCTATGTGCATCCTATGTACCCATTGTTGGATTGCATATTTACATTATAATACTTTGGTATGAACTCAATATTTTACTGATTAAAAAATGTTTATTGAATCATGGCACCAAGTGAATTTTTTAAGCTATATAACATAAATACCTAATGTTGCAGATTGGTCCTCCTAATTTGTGCCATCTGACTTCAATTGATAAGAGTTCATTGAAAGCAAGGGATGTAGCAGATTCCATTTTATCTGAGAAATCGACATTGATATTTAGTAGTTCCCATAATACACAATTGAACTTGCTTTCATCTTCTTAATGAATTTCTTTCCAATGTTTAGAAATGCATTGATGGCTAGTAAGTAAAAAGTCTATTTTAAATGGGTACAATCATTCTTACTATGCTCTTAGCAGCACTCTTGTTTATCTACTGAGCATGTTCTTCCCATAAGGTAGTACTTAAGCACCTGGTTCTTTATTTGTGTGCTTCTTCTAAGAGTCCTCTAATCATAAAAGCCAAACTATATTGGAAAGCTCAGGATAAGATTTACAAACTACACTTTCTTATTGATCTTGGATTAAAAAGACTCAGTGGCTTCTTCTCTAAAACAAAACTCAAATTATGATGAAACTTTCATAGCTCAATCCTATTGGGCAAACTTCATGTCAGCAAGATATTGGGGAAACACCCATTCAAATTCTGAAAATGAAAATTAGTTCTTCTATCGAGAATGATATGTGTAAGGTAAGATTCCTCACTGAAGATAACATCAAGGGTCTCATCTAAAATAATAATGCCAGATTTGGTGGTTACCACTGGATGAGTGGAGGCCATATCAATAACTATTGCCTACTCCCAACTCAGTGTTGCTCCATATTAAGGATTTTTTTAACTAGTGCTGGTGTCTAGGATACTGAGTTCATGCACTACACATTCTTGTTGATAATGGCACAACCCATCCTCTTTGATGCTTCTGAGGCAATTACCTTGCTGTTTAGACCCCACTTCTATTGGGAACCTATCTTTAAGTCTGCTTCATTCATCTCTTCTTTGTAGCTTTACCTCACCTATTATTCTTCAATTGTGTAAGCTTTTCTTACTTGCTAACTATTCATGCGGAAGCTTGTCAATTATGTTATTCTCTTTGATGGTTCGGTGCAGTATAACATAATTTCCTTATCATACAAATGTGTGGGGATTTCTATTCTATTTAGATCCTCAATTACCTTAAAAATATCTATTCGCATGCTTAGCTTATTTGGCAACACTTCACCATCATTATTAGTTTATTCTCCTAACCACTTCATAATATTTTTAAAATCCTCACTATTTGGCAGAACTCCGAATCAAGGTATAATACCTAAAATTTCTAAAAAAACCAAATTGAAAATTTCTTCTAAAAAATTACCTCATTTTTGTAAATCCCAAAAATCATTCAAAACTATTTGTATAAAATTCTACAGTTTATCTAGACCATTTTAATATATAGTAGTATATCTAAATAATCAAGCATATGAGTATTTATAAATTAATTTAATTATCAAATAATTTCCCATAGGTTTTATTTAAATGTTACTGTAGCAAATCAATGAACTACAGCAAAATTAAAAAAAAAAATCAAAATTCTCTGACATATAAGGGTAACTTGATAAATTGATGGTGGTGATAAATTATAGAATATTTAATTGCATAATTAATCCATTATATTGCTAATAAGCTATGCTTATTTTATCTTTTTGTCTGTTATTCCTATCCATTATTGTCATTTCCATTTATAATTTGTAAGCAGTTGGAGGCGTAACTGGATAAGAATAGGGCTCACACAGTCTTGGCACATGAAAAAAAATAAGAAGGAAGAAGGAAAGCAAAAGAGGGAAGGAAGAAGAGGAGGACAATAAAAGGAGAGAGGGGGGGGGGTGCGAAGGAGAAACAAAAAAATGAGAGGTTGAAATGTGGTGTGATAGAAATTGGCATTCGAGCAAGGTTTGAATTGTAAATTATAACAAAAGAGTGGTTGGATTTAGAAATAAAATAAGAAATGATATTTCTTTTAAATATGATTTCCACATAGCTATAGGTTGGTATGATTGGGATAGATAATTTAGTCGAGTTTAGAAGTGGCATAAGCCTAACATGATCATTTTTGATAAATTGTATGTATAAATAAGCTTGAAAAAATGCAAGGAAGAATGAATGGTTGGTCATTCCGGCAAACCACAAAAACTTACATGCAATTGAAGATAGTTCAAATAGAAGTGTAATTCATAATATGTAAAATGAGGAGATGACATCCAAAGAGCTTCATGATATCGTGAATCTAATTTCTCAAGTGGTTGATAAAATGATATCTATTTATATTCTTTGGATTAATATATTAGTAATGCGATGAAGTAGGTTAGCATTTCAGAATATTTCAGTCTTTCAAACCACCAACGTTTAAGGGAGCAAATAATCCCATTGTTGCATAAGATTGATTGATGAAAAATAGGAAATTTTTATTTGGTATGATTTGCCTTAGCAACATAAGAGACTTGCGGCTATTGTGTTAGAAAGAGAAGGTGAGACAAAGTGGCAAGCACAACATCACGAGAAGTTTGGAATGAAGCATTTATTAATGATTGATTGTGAAGGTGTTCCAAGAAAGATTTATTTTACCATTAGTTACATTGACATTGGAAGTTAAAAGTTTCACCTTGGCTCAAAGTTCAAAAATTATTAAGTAGTATAACAAAGAATTTATATCTATATCCATATATGCTCCTTATTATGTCATTAGTATTAAAACTGCCACAGATTTTTTAGAGGCCTTAGAGACCAGTTACGCTTAGTTTTTACTTGTTTTGATATAAATTAATTCTCTTTTTTAGTAGAAAAAGCCAGAAGAGTTGAAAATAAGTTGAATTATTCAAAAAAGAATTGAGCAAAAAAGAAACTTTGATGAGGAAAATAATTTCAAGAATTAAGTGTTTAAAGTTAATAGCAAATATAAGCAAATTCAATTTGAGAAGCCAGTATGTGAGAAGTGTGAAAAGTGACATTTTTATAGTATCTTTAGGTTCCATAAAGTGTTAAAGTTGTGGAGAATCTGGGTACCATAAAAGGGACTGTTCTTTAGAGAAAAAAAATAGCAAGCCACAAAGTTACCAATGATAGGTTTAATAAAAGGAATTTTTGGAGAATAACAAATTAGGTAAGACCAAGTTTTATGAACTATTTGTTCATATGAAAGAAGAAACTTCAAATAACAACAATAGGTAGTTAATGAAAGAATGTTTTTATTATAACACCTCAAAGAGGCTAGAAAATCATACAAAGTGGTTATAGGATTGCTTTTGATCTCAATTCAAATTGATACAATTCTGTTTGATTTTGGTGCTTTTCCTTTATTTATGAAGAATTGGCTTTTAGTCTATCAATTGAAGTTGTGACTATAATATTTGAACTAACTATCATGATGTTGTTTGGAGATAATACACCAACAACAATAACAACAACATCAAATCTTTATCTCACTACTTGGGGTTGGATACATGAATCATTTTTCTCCATTGTGTCCTATTAAGAGTCAAAATCTCATTTAAATTTAATAAAAAAGGTCTTTTTAAATATTTTTTAGCCAAGTCCTTATAGGTTTAAGTTTAACTCTACCTTTTCTTAACATTGGCCAAATTCCAATAAATCTACTCTCCTGATAGTGGTCATCATAAGGCCGACATTTGAGATAGTTATTTCAAGTAAATAGTAAAACATATTGCATTGTGGGATATACATGTTTCTGGTTTAAACTATAACATAGTGTAATTTTAATGGCCTATGACGTCTTTTAAGGTTTTTTTTGGGAATTGACTATTTAGTAATTATATTTTTTCTACTACTAAGCTGCTAATACGAAAAGAGTATTGATCTTGATTTCCCTTAATCGAGAAGTCATATTTATTTTTTCTTGTGATATAGTACTGTGGTGGTCATCGCGATCAATTAAATGGATGCAAAGAGAGAGAGTTTGGTATTTTTATTAAAAATAGAAAGTCAAAGAT